>NC_056737.1:432277553-432509077 GCF_019279795.1 Protopterus annectens | reverse complement strand
ATTTTCAGAGAAATCTTGACGAGTGGATGGGAGATCGTAAGTTTACCCCTGGAATCTCTTCTGTGTCCCTGCTAGACAGAGGCACAGTAAACTAACCTTAAAGGGCTATCTTCTGTGACCTACTATACAGAGGCACAGTTAACTAATCTAAAAGGGAGGCAAAAGCCAGACACACTCTGGCTAGGCTTATAAATGCCCTAGGACAGATAGCCTAGTATCTACCTATGAACCTAAATCAAAGTCTGAATTAAAGAAATGTCCTAAGTGTGGACAAAAGACACTCAGAATGTATTTATTGCTTAGGTGAGGTTCACCTGCAAGAGGACTGTTCCATATGCCATTCTTTTAGCAGTAGTGTATTGCATGAAAGGAAGAGTAAGTTGTTTGCTAGAGGTCTAATAAAATCTTCCTTTCAAGAATCACTGGACAAAGACAATACCCAGGACAAGACATCAAAATCTTCAAAAACTTCTTCGAGAACAACTGGGTCGGTGCCAAAGAAAGGTTCATCAACCTGTAAAGTGACAGATAAACCATCTGCGTCGGCTCCACAAGTTTTGGAACTAACAGTTGTTGGTAGGAGCCGGTCCCTGATATTGGAGCTGGTAATTCCTACCTTCATGTCACCTATCCTGCAATCATTGGCGTCATCTGTAGCCTCTTCTCGGTCCTCAAGGCTTTCGGACATGGATGTGGGTTGTGTGGTGCAGAGGCTTCTGCAGACACCAGCACTGGCCAAACTTTTGTCGGGGCTGACCCTTGAGGCTTCAGAACCATCCAAAACCCTTTCTGCTTCTTCCATTACTCCTCCAACCCAAGTCGAGGTTTCGGAGCCTGAGTGTTCGGAGCTGATGATCGTGGAACCACTGGGGCTGACACCTGTTCCAGGCCTGTTGGTTCTGACAGCTCAGACTTCTCGGTGTCGACCCATGGAGTCTAGGAGCTGACACTCATCGGTCGGGTCCGGAGAGGATAGTCGTACCTATTTTAAGGTTCCAACTTTACCCATAGGGGCTTCGGCCCGGATGAGTTCGGCGCCTACCTCGGGCTCGGAGCTCACCACTTCAGTGTGGAGGGAGTCACCTGTCTCTTCAGATTCAGAGGTTTCTTCTCATTGGAGCCAGGGGGGATTTTGATGCCATAAGGAGAGTATTGTCCCCTCAGGACGTCACATCATCAGGACCAGTAACCTCCCCCCTAAAGTGCTTTTGTCTGCCTCTGCTTCACAGATCTCACAAAAGCATAGAGGCTCAGAGCCTCAGGATGCCCCATTGGGTGAACCCTGCTCTTCCGAGACCTCACCAGAAGCCCCCACTTATGAGGTTCCCAGGAAGAGGTTATGCAAGAGGAAGCATCTGGATTCCCCGCAGGAATTCGTCACTTCAGAAGCTGACTTAGATGAGTCAGAAGGGTCCCCACTGTCCCCCTCAGAGGATAGCTTCTTTACAGATATCTTGGAAATTCTTAAACAGAGGTGTGGCTGGAAGCCCATTAACCCTACTGATGATGAATCAGTCCTGCTGAAGGCTTTCGGGTCTCAGCCCTCCACCACTTGGGTGTCTCCACCTTTTGATGAGCTGATGGAACTGGTCTCTCGAAAAGCGTGTGAGTCCTCAGATACCATGGAACCTGTCCCTCGGAGGCCTAATAAATTTATAACTTCCCCACCAGGACAAGGTCTTTCTAACCAAAGGAGTACCTGTTGATGCCATGGTGGTGGTGGCGGCGGCAGCCACCAAGAAGGAATTGTCAAACTTCTACGCCTGTCCATCCTCCTCATAAGGATTCTAGGATCATGGACAGATATGAAAAGCGCATGTTTAGTTCCATGACCTTTGCCCTGCGATCGCTGAACTATCTCACGCATTTTACTAGATTGAAAAGAGATGATCCAAAAGTGCTGGGAGATACTCTACAGGGTTCAGTAGCTGCAGGAGTATCAGATAAAGTATCCTCCCAACTCCCTACCCTTAATTCCATAGTAAACTCGTCCATGTGTCTGGTCTCGTACGCAGCTGATGGAGCGAGTAGAGCAGCAGCCTCAGGAATAGCTCTTAGGAGACTTTCCTGGATGCGCTTATGCCCATTTGCAGATCCCTTTAAGTCATCCTTTATCAAAACCCCTTTCGATGGCTCGTCCCTTTTTGGGCCCAAAGTGAAAGAAATGCTTACCAAGAGTGAACACGACGAGAAGACTCGGTCTGCCATCGGAGTCCATTTTTCCACACCGACCAGACCCTACCCCAAAGTTCAGAAAGGAGGAAAGATGTGGTTCCGTAAAACTCTGAGAGCCTTTCAGGACACTCATGGTGAATTCCCCTCCAGAGGCAGAGGAGGGGGCAGTAATGGAAGATGCCGTCCACGTGGCAGAGGGGGTCCGCAGACCAGGGTGGCAGAAATCAGTTCTTTGGGAAGCCCTATCAGCGGTCCTGAAAGGAGGCCCACCTGTCCATCTCTGGAGGCAGTCTGGGGATGCTTATCTTTGTACCCAGATGCCTGGCTAAAAATAAGAAAAGACTGCTGGGTACAAAGCATCATATCCAGAGGATACTCTATTCCCTTTGCCACCCCACCCCCCTTGTAAGAAAAATCCCGGATGTTCCATCCAGTTACAGGGAACAAGCAACCATAGAGATTCAAAGGTTGCTGGAAAAAAAAGAGTCATCCAACCAGTCCCAGCAGATCAGACAGGATCCGGAAATTACTCAAGGTTATTTTAGTTCCAAAGAAAACAGAGGACTGGAAACCCATTTTTGGATCTCAGCAGACTGAACAAATCTGTCAAAAAGACAATGTTCCAGATGGTCATGCTACAGTCGATGCTTCCTTTTCCAGGAAAAGACAATTGGATGTGCTCGATAGATCTCCAGGATGCATACTACCACATAAAAATGGCCAGACCATCCAGAGATCATCTGCGGTTTTAGCTGGGGCCAGTCACTACCAGTTTCGAGCTCTCCTCTTTGGTCTCACTACAGACCCCAAAGTGTTCAAATGCATGGCAGTAGTCATGGCTTACCTGAGACATTTAGGATTCTAGGTGTTTCCATACCTAGACGACTGGCTCCTCACCGCCACCACCAGACATCAACTAATACAAGCAAGGGACACAACTTTGAACCTATGCAGTCAGTTGGAGATTAACATGAATTCAGAAAAATCTCCCTTGTCGCCATCGAAACATGCCATTTTTATAGGAGCAGATCTAGATACCATTACCATGACCTTAAAACTTCTACCAGAAAGGGTTGTGTTCTATGAAAACAGGTCCTGTACCTTCTCTCAAAAGAAAAAGCCCCAGCTTCAATGGTACTCAAACTGATGGGGGCAATGGCAGCAGCAATCACTGATTCCTATAGGTCGAATGTATATGCATATACTGCAATGGCTCCTGTTCACGCAATGGTCCTTTCAAGAACTTCCCATGTCGCATCAAATTGTAATAATAAACTCCTGCAAGAAGGACCTTCGGTGGTGGCTGACATCTCCTCAAGCAATAATAGGTTGCCCCTTTATTCTACCCCTCTCCAATTGCCACTGTGACCATGAACGCCTCCCTGATAGGGTGGGGGAGGCATTATCAGGGAAGAACAGCCCAAGGCACATGGAAGGAACATGAGGCTCACCAGTATATCAATGTCCTAGAGATGAGAGCGGTACTTCTAATGTTGCAGCCCTTTCAAGACTCTCTTCCTCTAGGGACTATTGCAATTCAGATGGACAACATGTCAGTGGTCTGGTACATAAACGAGCAGGAACCATATCTTACCCCCTATGTCGAGAGGCCCTGACAGTATGACAGTGGGAAACTTCCACCCAACGCTTTCTGATAGCAATGCACATCCCGGGGAGGTCCAATGTGATAGCAGCAAAACTGAGCTGAGCAATTCTATTGCCTCACAAGTGGTCCCTGAAGAAAGAAGTAGCGGAAAGGATATTCCACAGATGGGGGCAGCCTTGCTGTGATCTCTTTGCTACTCCAACAAACACAAAATGCAGCAGCTATTTTGCCCTAATCCCCCCTACGTGAGACTCCCCAAGGGATGCACTTGTGCACAATTGGCCCCGGGTCTCCTTTATGTCTTTCCACCTTTTTCACTGATACCCAAGGTTTTACAGAAAGCCAAGGTTCTGGGAAGGACCATCATTCTAATAGCCCCTTACTGGCCTCATCAAATTTGGCTCCCCTTTCTCCAGCCTCATCTATTGGAAGAACGTTGGATCCTGGACCCAGTTCCAGATCTTCTGATTCATTCATCAGGGGCTCTTCATCCTGCACTTCAGTCCCTCAGATTTACAGCTTGGCTGCTCCAATTCCAAATATAGCCAGGTTTCAGAATCTCTCCGCTACAGCTCATCATATTCTAACATCCTCTCATAAACCATCTACCAGAAAGTTATACCTTAGTAAATGGAAAAGGTTTTCGATATGGGCATTTCAAAACAATATTGACCCATATCTGGCTTCAATTTCATCCATTTTAGAGTTTTTGACTAAACTTTTCAGTGAGGGGGCAGCTGCAGCAGCCATTAGGGTTCAATTGGCAGCACTTTCTAACTTTCATCTTGGTGATCAGGGGTCTAATATCATGTCACATAGACTCTCTAAAGCCTTTCTCAAGGGTACTGTTCATTTGAGACACCCATTAAATCTCCGGCTATGCCATGGAATCTAGATTTTGTTCTTTCACGGATCATCCTACCCCCATTTGAACCAGCCTTATCTTGTGACCTGAAATATCTATCATGGAAAACCATATTTCTAGTAGCTATTACTTCTCCTCAGAGGGTTTCAGAGTTACAGGCCTTGTCCAGTAACCCCCCATATTTGATTTTTCATAATGACAGAGTTTTACTTGGGACAAATCCATCATTTTTACCTAAGGCTTGTTCAGAGACAAATCTCAATCAGACTATAGAATTACCTGTTTTTTTTTCCTCCTAAATATACTAATAAGATGGAATATATGCTGCACAAGCTTGATGTCCACAGGCAGCTTTGATTCTATTTACACAGGACCAAGGACTTTAGAAAATCAGAACAGCTCTCTGTTTCATTTTCAGATTCAGAGAAAGGTGCTCCAGCAGTAAAAAACACCTTATCAAAATGGTTATCAGATTGCATCTCCTTTGCTTACAGTTCTGTCCATACACCATTACACCAAAAAGTAAAGGCCCACTCAACTAGAGCTGTCTCCACATCTTCAGCCTTTTTGGCTAAATTACCAATAAATTTCATTTGTGCAGCCACGTGGTCTAAATCTCATACCTTCATTACTCATTAGAAAGTGGATAGGGCCTCCAAAGACGGGGCCTCCTTTGGTTCCACTGTCCTGAGGTATATACTCCTGTGAGCCACCCGAGAAAGATGGTGCTTGGGAGGCTAACCCATTAGTAAGAATGAAGGCAAGATAGAACAACTTCACATAAAGAAGTTATGTACTCACCATAACATTCCATGTCAGTTGTTCATCTTGCCTTCATTCTTACATCCCACCCTCCTAACCCCTTTCCAGTTTTTTCTTGGGAACTGAGAAGTTGGACAAGTCATGGCTGTATTGGTCTTTGTCTGGTTTATTCTTGATAATACTATTAAAAAGTTTTCTCTACTTACATTAGTTGGCAGCAAACAAGATCTGAGGGAAGCACCAGTGCATCATGGGATAAGGGAGTAGGCCATGAGCTGGTTGAAGACCTCGAGCATTTGCATTTTGACTGAGTCGGAGCAGAGGATTAGCTCAGAACCCATCAGTAAGAATGAAGGTGAGATGAACAACTCACATGGAACGTTATGGTGAGTACATAACTTCTTTTTATACCATTTCAGTACCACCGCATAAACAAAAGCCATGTTGGGTAGTGGAAAGAATTTTGATGAATGTTATATGGTGCACAAATTGGGAATGTGTACATCAGTTTTTTCATAGGCTAGTACCAGTTCTAATTGGCAGCTTATGCGCAACAATGTACACATGTTGTGGTAAAACGTCAATTTGAAAATTTGAGTACCAGAAATGTGTGTGTCTGGTAACCACATTTGTGCTCCCAGACTGAGTATGTTTCAGCCTACCAGTAATTCCTTAAGACAGCAGCTGGGAAAGGGGTTGCCAGGGTCTGTAGGGTAAGTTAGGTTTGCTAGTTAGTTCAGAGAAGAGCTTTGTTCTTTCAGATGACGTTTTCCATAGTCCCACTTTAAAGTAATTGGGATCTTACGACTATGTTCTTTTGTCTTTAAATTATTGGAAGCCCCTTAAATTCCTGGACACAGTCTGAATACAACCTGAATGTTCATAAAAAACACAAGTATCAGCTTATCCATACTTTGGAAGGTCACCTGAGATGCATGACATTGTGTAGAGCTGTGTGAGAAAACTTATAAGGATAAAGCTAACACACACAATATACTAAGTAAGGCAGCAGACATGTGGGAATGTTAAGCTGAGGTATTCAGTATTACATTTCTATAGCTTCTACAGGTGTAATCCCTACAGTAATGGAGGAGCGTGGAAAGTTAAAGCTCAGTAGGTGGCGGGTTAAGTATTCTGTTTTTAAGGAAAAATTAAAAAAAAATGCTAGTATAAATGACTGGGTTGAATTATGCACGTCATCGGAATACCTGGCAGGCATTGGATATGTATCTACTTTATGGGGTTTGAGCATTTTAATTGCAATAGTGTACACAGAACAAGCGTACTTTAACCATTTCAAATTGCGCAGGATCAAAAGGAAAAATTGCTGTGTTGGTTTTTCAAAGAAATTCTGTATCATCCACCTCTACAGCACATACTTAAATAGCATGTGGGCAGGCTTTTTACCCTTGTGATGTTGCTAATTGTCATGAACAAGCCTGAACAGAGGAAATACTAAAAGGTGCCAGAGGACATGAACAGAAGTAAAATCAAGTTTGTAACTGTGATATTTAAAATTCAGCAATTCTTTTGTTTCATCTTTCATTTAGTCAGATTAAAGCTCTTACAATGAGGACAAAAGTGCAGCACTGAAAAACAATTCCACATTGGAATTACTGTGCTATTCTTCATCAAGGAAAAGACACGCAACTCTCATATAACTCTGTGCTATTTGCAGAGCAGCAGCAGATAGCTGTCTTTGTCCAACAGTATTTGGAGTCCATGTAGACTGACTTTTCCATCACATCGTCTGTCCTTGTACCTTGTTCACGCACGTGTGTGTATATATATACACACATATATATATATATATATATATATATATATATATATATATATATATATATATATATATATATATATATATATATGCACATACACCCAAAAAGGTGAGAGAGAGAGCACTTCCCAACATCCTGTCTGTAGAGCTGGTTATGCAAGGCACTGGAACACATTGTTTGTATTTCTAATTCACATTAGTAGCCAACACAAACATAATCTCTTATTTTGTCTATTTCAATCTCTGTCATGCATTACTGCGTGTATAAACATGTCCAACATTACTAGGAAAGCTGTGATTATTCTCTTCATTTGATATAAAGTGCTTTAACAAACATCACCTGAATCCTGCAGGATCTTGGCTGCGGATAAAAGGACAACCTAATAAAGGTTGGAGTGTTGGGAGTTATTTCAGCTGTTTGATTTGTAATTACATTGTACCATGAGTGATCAGATTTGTTGACAGTGCACACATCTTTGTTCAACAAAAACAATATTTTTGCAACCCCCTACATTTCTAAATATATTAACTCTGCATCTCTATATATTTTAGGTGAAGAGACATCTCCTTACCCACCACAATTAGACAATCTGATCTCACTGCGTATATTTCAACTAAAACGGGAGCTTACTAAAATATTGTTTCCTTTTTCACAGGCATAAATGCAGTCTGTCATGTGAGGAAAGCTTGACTGAATTTTAATCATTTCATGCCCCCCTGCACTTAACCCATTGAAAATCCCCAAATGTCTTGAAGACTTTCAAAATACTGTGGATTCATTTTACAGTACTAACGCTGCAGTGGGCCATAGGGGTGGTACATCCATGTGTGCTACCTTTTGGATAAGACATTAAACCAAGGTCTCATCAGCCTGAGTTGATGGAAGCCCAGGTATATGTAAATGATCTTATTGTACTTATTGAAAATAATACAGGTCCTTTATATTAAAATTTGTTATATAAAATAACTTTTACATACTTATATTTGCAAATAATATAATTTTAATTCATAAATTGTTACTAGACTAATGACCTAAGGGGCCTTTTTAAGCCTAGCCAAGATTTCCCAAAAGAATAATGATGAAGCAGCTTTGGCTGCGAAAGCTCTCACCTATCTTGGAATAAATACTTTGGATTTTTACTGCTGTGTTCCATTACCTTTTACTTTTAATAATGATGTAATACTGCCAGCTAGCTTCTTTTTCGTCTACTGCCCACTGTAAGCATATCTACACACCAATGTATAATTGACGTATCCTTATGCATATTGTAATTCTATATGCATAATTTGTTTATTCTGTAACTAATGTATAACCTGTATGAAAATGTTATGATTGCTAAATAGTATTATGGAGCTTTTCTCCTCAGGCCTCTGCTGAAAATGGACTACTAGTCCAGTTGGACCTTCTTGGTAAACAAATGTCAAATAAAATAAATGTCCTGCACCCAAATAAGACATTGAGGGCCAGGCATTGAGTCTAAATTATAAACCCGAAAACCCTTTTGAGTGAATACTACAACAGCGACACATATAGCCCAAACCGCAAATACACCAAAACCCCTAAACCGGGAAATTTAAAATCTCAAATTGTCATAGTCTGTCAACCCCACAGCGCGCTACATACTACGTACCCAAACATAATATATTAACCACATACATACACTAACCAAACCCTACACTAAACCTTACACACATTGCTATCTATGGACTTACCTTAACCCGCACCCTAACCCTAAGGTCCGTAACTGTTGCACACTTACCTTACGGAGCTATACCGCAGACGGAACAACCACAACAAATTGACATTTCGACTTTCGCGGTTTTGGATGTTTGCCATTTCCATCGTTCGCGCAACATGTGTCACTCTTTCCAGATTCGCTCAAATGGATCTTCGGTCTTCTACTATAGACCCCCGGGCATTTATAAGCTACCTCTGCCCGTAAGGGACATGGGTGCCAGGCACGGTGTAAATTTCCTATTCCTCATCCACTTGTCTAGGTTATGCTTAAACTGGGTAATATATGAACTCAGGTTCACATGGATGGGAAGCCTGTTCCATACCAGAGGCAGTCTCTGGGACACATCTGTCTCTCCAGCATGTTCTGTGTAAGTCACAGACAAAATTCACGTCCCTTAGACCTTGTATTTCTGGTACTTTTTGACTTACAAATATGTAGGAGCCTCCATAAAGAATCATCCCTTTTATGTATTTCCTTGTATAGTTTTTGTCCATAGCACATTTTTCTCATTTTTGTCTTCTCCCATGGATCTATCAAAAAGTTCTGCATAATTAATTTGCATTATTCTCTACATTTATATCTTTATCCCCCACTATTTTTACCATATTCGATATTCTGCTCAGTATTTCAGTAAAATTCTGTTGCATATTATACAGTGATTCCAAGCATTACAGATTCCACCCAAACCTCACTGATGTTTTAAGTACTTTTCTCAACATTCTGTTAAACCCAAAATGCAGTTATAACTAATGCCACCATTTAAACTTTCCATCATTTACGTACATGCTACTTTCCCCCAAAACCTATATATTTTTTTACCGTTTACAAATACATGGATTTTTATTACATCTGTCTCTTTTACATATTTTATTCAAATACGTATTTCATTTTCGTAGGTAGGAATCATCCTTTTTCTGTATTCCCTTGTATATTTTTTTGTTTATAGTGAATTTTTCTCATATTTTGTCTTCTCCCACAGATCTAGCAAAAAGTCTTGCATAATTAATTTGCGTCATTATCTACATTTTGTTTCCCATTAGTTTTCCATTGCACAATTGTTTTAGAATGCATTTGTATTTCACTTTATTCACATCTCTTCCTTTTCCCTTTTATAACAATTTTCCTAACAGACTCCTATATTTCTTTACAAATTCCTAATGCACTTTATTTTAAAAGATCTTTGCTAATGTATGCATAGTACATACTTAATGAAGCCACAATATTACTGAATGTATCAAATGTATTCCTCCTTTTAACTTTATTATAATCAATACCCTTCTTGACTGGACTGAGTAGAGACTATCCACCAAAACGATGTAATATTTGTGCTAATTCTTTTTCCTTTTCTTCAGATACATTATATATGCTTAAAATAACATACCCATAAGAGTTATTTTCCCACATACATGTTTTGTTGAATGATATCTTAAAAGTACTCCTCATCTTAACTGCATCCATCACTTTATAAAACCATCCATACCTACCTTTTTTCTTAATTATTTCTTCCTTACCACACTCTACAGACTCTGTTAGGATATTAGATATAAAGTATACTTTTGCAGTCTTAACCTGTTCGCCCACACCTTTAATTTTAGTCTTAAACGATAATCCCATTCTTCCAAAATTCTTCTCTACCTCTACTGTAATCTCTCAATCTCTCTTATCCACCCCCTAATCTTGATGGTTATTGCTATATCACCTACATAAAATGTTGTTGGTATTTTGATGTCCTGTACGCTTTCATCCTTTATTTTTCAAAAGTACTGAATTCGAATTCATTATTAATTCAAACTTTAATGTACTAATGAGGCATCCCTTCCCTAAACTGTTGTATTAATTTATACTTCCAATCATCCACTAACTGTTTGCACTCTTGAACATGCATAAACATTTGTCAGAACATTAACAACTTTTGCCCTGTGTCAAAACATTTTAGTGTTCTCCAAGATCACTCATATAGGATATTAACATATGATTTTATAATACTGCATGTTACTTTTGTGTTATTGCACTCTATATGGCTTCCTTAATTATTGATCTAATGTCAATTTTCATTCTTCCCCAATGTATGGATTTGGATCCAATACTTTGATTTGACATTGACGTTATTCTAGCTCATGATCGCCAACAAACTCTCAAGCTCCTTTCCTACCCACGCACCACCCCTAACATTCCCTCAGATCTTGTTTGCTGCTTTAGAGTTCAGACATGTTCACCTTCAGTTCTCAGGTTTTCTGTGAAAGGTCAGTTATTTCTTTTTATTTTTTCTTTCTAATTTTAACAAATTCAGTTTTAATCTGAAGTCGAGTTTATCAACTTTTCTCCTTTGCTTCTAGGAAAAATCTCCTTCCCTTTACCTTTTGAACTGTATTAATTCAGAAAATCTGAAATGGAGTAAAATCCCAAAGCTTTTTTGTCTTTTACCAACTGTTTTTCTCCATTATTGTGACAGTTTATTTTACAGCTTTATTTTTCCATTTTGGTGTCAGTGTTTTATTGCTATCGGTATTTCTTTTATATACATTTATTATAGTTCTTTAAATTCCATTGCTATATTTCATTCCTTGGTTATATTGTTTAGGACTGCTTTATTGCCACCTTCTTTTTTCTGAACCCATTGCTGGAGCTCAACCCCTCGTTCAAAATGTAAAGAAAGACCTGTCAAAAGGCCTAGTTTATTGGCTTATCTAGTTCCTGCTTCTTCAGAACTGTTGCTTCTACATTGGATCCTAAGTCTTGGATCCAACAGACACAAGTCTTATTCCAGAGAATTTGAAAGATTTCAGATCCAAGCTCTTCCAATCCAAGGCATTTAGAACCTCCTTCGCGTCCTAAGCCTACAGCCCTGACAGATGAATTTTAACTCTAGAGAAAAACTAGAGAGACTTTGAATCCAAAGCCCTAGTGCTTCATTGGGCCCTAAGCCCTCCTTGGATGTAATAGGTTTGCTGTTACTTCTTCACTGGATTCTAAGTCTTTGGATCCAACAGAGAAATTTTATTCCACAGAATTTGAAAGATTTTGAATCCAAACTCTTGGGATGCAAAAACCTTTAGAAACTCCTTTGGATCCTACATCCTACTCTGATCTGATGGGCTTGGTTCCTGTGGTGATAATTCCTTTCCTTCCAATTTTCCCTTCCTGCTCAATTTTTTTTCAGGATGTGGATAAAATGATGTGAAATTTTCTGTAGCTCAAATCCATATGGGGATCTTACCAATTCTACCTTCTCATGGCTTTGTGTGTCATAGGTTCATAGGTTTGGTACTAGGCAATCAGCCCTATGGCCTATACAAGCCTAGCCATAACAATTCCCTGGCTACTTCCCACATTATTTACTTCCCTGGACCCCTGTCTAGCAGGGTGACTGACGTGATCCCTGGGGTGAATTTCCTTTCTCCCATCCAATCGTCAAGGTTCCTTTTGAAGAGGGCCAAAGAGGCACTCTGCTTGACATGTATGGGCAATCTGTTCCAGAGTCTGGGGAGTCTCTGGGTCAGGAACTTATCCCTCCTGCATATTTTGTTTATTGTGATGACAAGGTTTAGATCCCTGGAGCGTGTGGCTCTGAGAGATTGGGATTTCTTTATGTGTAGCATGTCCAACAGCTCTGGGTTTGACATGGCCTTGTATGTTAAGCAGAGATCGCCTCTGAGTAGACGATATGCGACAGAGTATAGCTGGAGTTTTTTTAAGGTGGTCAGCATAGGGCATCTGCTTTAGGCCTGTGATTCTTTTAGTGAGGTATTTCTGCGGCCTTTCCAGTTGTTGCAGATGTCTTGAGAGGTACATACCAAATGGGGCATTGTATTCTATAATGGGTCTAATGAGGGATGAGTACAGTGGGACAATGACCTCCTTTTTTCTGGATGAAAAGCCCTTAGTGATGAGGTGTGCCACACCAGGAGGATTTCCTGACCGTTGTGGCGATGTGGTTATCGAAAGTGAGACCACTGTCCACCTGTTTCCCTAAGTCTCTTATCACACTTTCAGTGTTTAGTGTACTGCCACCTATATGGTAATTCACGGGTACATGTTTTTTGCCAAAGGGGATAACTATACATTTCTTGGCATTGAGCTTGAGCCAATGGCTATGGCACCAAGCATCTGTTTCTGTAAGGCCCTTTTGTAGAGTATCCACATCATTTGGGGATTCAGTAATGGTTTCCAGTTTGCAGTCATCTGCGAACTTTGTTAGCCAGAGTCCCATAGTGTTGGCCTGTACTTCAGAGAAGTAGATGCCAAACAAGAGCAGTCCCAGGACTGAACCCTGAGGTACTCCACTTGTCACTTGTCTGGAGCTGGATTTGGAGTCGGCTACTTTTACAGTGTGGGTTCTATTAGTAAGCCAGTTAGCAACCCATTGGGTGACGTAGGGATTAATGCCCAGCTTAGTAAGTTTATCTATGATTCCATAGTGGGGGATTGTGTCAAAGGCCTTGGCAAGGTCTAGATAGGCTGTGTGAACCACCTTGCCCTTGTCCATGGCTCTGGAGACTGATTTGAAGAAGTCAATCAGGTTCAGGAGACAAGATCGGCCCTTCACGAACCCAAACTGGGTGGGGTCCAGTGTTTGAAAGTTGCCAATGTCTTTGTTTATAAGTTCCATGATAATGCGCTCCATGGCCTTGCAGATAAGGCTCGTCAGACTGATGGGATGGTAGTTTCCGGGTCCAAGGTGAATCCCTCCTTGTGGAGTGGGATAACTGTAGCTCTGCGCCACTGAGTGGGCATGAAACCTGAGGTGAGGCTATGATTAAACATGACACTTAAGTGAGGTGCGAGTTCATATTGTAGTTCATGTAGTACACAGCCCCGGATGTCATCTGGTCCCATGGATGCTGTATTCTTAGTCTGTCTGCTATGTCTAATTTGCCCGTTTTCCTACCCAGCCAGTGCGTCCCAAAAGGTTTGGAATCAGATAAAAGAAAGGTACTCTCATTCAGTCTTTAGATATACCTGACCATTTCTTTTTAGATACTCTCGGATCAGAGTGGATCTGGAACACCATATCTAAGAGTTTTTTGGTTTGGTCCTGACCTTTTATGTTCCTTCCTTCAAAGTTCTGGTTCTGAGTAATGGGGGGGGTTCTCTGGTTGTGTCACTTTTCTCTTACACAGTACTCAGGACCTAATTTTATATCCCACCCACTTGTACCACTTACACATTCATTCAGTCCTAAAGTACCTTTTAAGAGGCTACAAACAAAGTTGATTAAAGGACCATCTGATCTGCTTTCTAGAACCAAAATTGCTAACTTTCATCCTCAGTAGTCCCTCTCAAGCTTACCCTATGGACAATATCCTATTTGTCCATGAGGTTTATCTTGCATACTGCAGAAGGCATCTCTAAGGCTGTGGGTTCAGGCATTTCCATTAGGACATGTCCCTTGATGAGCCTCAATGAGTTTGTGCTGTCTTTCAAGTCATCTTTTCTCAGTGTTACCTTTGACTGTTCTCTTTGGTTTGCCCCCACAGGTAAGGACGAAAAGAGCCTATCTGCTGTGGAGACCACTTTTTCTGTCCCTTCAATGTTTTTTCCCCAGTAATCAATTGGGAGGTCTAGGTATGTGTTACAGGAAGTCTTGGGGTGGCTTACAGGGCACACGCGAGGATAGTTTGCCCCTTGGCACAGGAGGGGGTGATAATAGATGAAAACTCCCTAGTGGCAGAGGACTCCTACAATTCTGAGAGACTAGAAATACTTTTGTTAGAGCCTGCCAGCACTCCAGAAAGGAGACCTCAGTGCCCTCCTCTGCAGACAGTCTGGAATCTCTCATCTCTACACCAGGAAGCATGGCTAATCATAATGAAGGATGCTTCCTTGCAGAGAAACTTTTTCTGAGATTACATCATTCCCTTTTTCCCTTCCACCTCCGTTATCCAAGAAGCAGCTTGGAGTCATCCAAAAGTTCCCTCTAGACCAGTGGAATCTGTAAATGACTCAAGATTCTTCTAGTGCCCAAATAAAATACAATGTCATTGATCGATTTTAAGTCTTGGTGCTGAACAATTCTGTCCCGAACACTAAGTCCTAATTAGTCTTGGTTCAATCGAGTTTTCCCTTTCTGGGCAGGACATCTGGATGGGGATTGATTGACCTTCAGGATCAGTACCATCACATACAATGAATAGACAATCCAAGAAGTAATTGCAATTTAGGCTGGGAGACCGTCATTACCAGTTTAGAGTCCAGGTTTTTGGCCTAACAACAGCCCCCCCCCCCTTGTTCATCAAGTGTATAGCAGTTTCTGGCATCTCACTTAACTTTGCAAGGATTCCATGTGTTTCCATTTTGGGATGATGGGCTCATTATTGCTTCAACCAAGCTTTTACTGGCGAAATTTGAAATTAAGTGCAGTAGCTTGTCCACAGTTTGGGATATCCATCAATAACAAGTCACAATTCTAGCAGACCTACATGTTAGAGTTTATAGAAACA
Source organism: Protopterus annectens (assembly GCF_019279795.1). Classification (NCBI taxonomy): domain Eukaryota; kingdom Metazoa; phylum Chordata; order Ceratodontiformes; family Protopteridae; genus Protopterus; species Protopterus annectens. The sequence goes on along the minus strand of NC_056737.1, from coordinate 432,493,710 downwards.
ATTTTGCAATAAGGGTGTCTATCCTAGCATCTCTAATCCTTTACAGAGTACAAACAACAGCTCAGAAAATATTTGATCATACCAGAATATCAACAGGGTTGATTACATAAGTTCTAGGGTCAATGTCAACTGCAGTAATCCTACTTCCTTGCCAAGAATAGATGCTACAAACACAATGATAAACTCACTTTCAGCCTATGTCAATAAAGATAACTCAGTTAAGCAAAGGTTATCTTTCTGGGTGTTATTTCTCCATCCAAGGCCACAGTGAGCATGGATGCTTCCCAGATTGGATGGAGTGGACAATTCCTGGGGAGTATAGTTCAAGGCATTCTGTCCCCTGGGGAGGCCAACTTATATATATATTAAAAGTGTGGCAATGGATGATTTTTTTTTTTCCAACCGCTTTGTAACTGTAACCCATTTTCTGAGGAAGTTCAACGTAGTATCTGTCAACTTGAGCAGGTACATCTTATTTCCTCATGTCTTGTGTCTCAGCAACAAAGTGATGGACATGGTTTATTTATTTACGTATTCATTCACTTATCATAAGGATCATTTTTCATTCTGTGCCCAGGAGTACAGACTTGAGGCAAATGAAATTAAGTATTTAAATGAAAGAACCAGTTTATTAAAACTAAACATATACGACAAGGTGGAAGAATATAAAATGTGATAGGCACTTAAAATGCATCTTGATAAAGATTACTTCAGAAAGTAGCCACATTGAAGAATAAGCCTTCCTTCACTGTATCTTACTGACCTCGATTAAAATGGTTTCCTTTCCTTCGACCTCTTTGTTTTTTTTTCTGTACTCTCCTTCGATTTTAGATCTGTCTACAGAACTTCTGTCTCACCTGACAGGCATGATTCATTCACACATCTCTAACCTAAAACTGTGTGGATTTTCTCATTATGTTGATAGCCAGGCAACCTATGCTTTCTTTTTCGCCTATACTTTCCATTCTGTTACCTTCCCATAACCACTCTGTAAGAGGAATCTCTACAGAAATTTATGGAGAAGGTTTTTTCTTTGTTGAATTGAACAGTATCGAGTAGAACCTTTCACAGCTCCGATACATTCTGTTTTTGAATTTCTAGCCAGGGTGCTTGTTCCATTCTCATAGCACTGTGCAATGCATAGTACAACTAAACGGACAGCTTAACACTTTAAGAAAATCCAATAAGCGAAAGAATCAGGGTTTCTTGTAGCTTTACTGAGATTCCTTAACTTTAATACTGTAAAACTGCAACACAATACAAATAGCAACATATCAGAATATGTACAACAATATACAGCACATCTAAATTCAAAAGAATTACAGCATGCAAATTACTCATAGGCGATGTTATTACCAGGACCTGGGGAAGAAGGTCATGTCTGCACTCCAGGAGGGCTAGAACTAAAAGAAAGCTGCTTCCAGACTGAGTTGCATAATTTCCTGAAAGTTACTATAATGCTGTAAAAGAAGTTATTCTGACTGTTATAAATAAAAGGCCGCTAGATGGCAGCAACAGATCAAGAAATGCTGAAACTATACAACTATAATATAAACGGCCTAAATATGCTATTAAGGGCAGAATACTCCCTGCCTGACATATTATGGTATGCCACTGCACTTATTAATACTGCTACACACAATAACACTTCTTGTTTCTGAAAATGGTTAAAAAAAATACAATGCCTGAGACTAGCCTCATATAAACTTTAGGAGTTCCTTGTTTGACAGCTCTTACTTCCACCTTTCTGACTTTATCATCTCTGCTTGGCAACATGTTAATGATAAGTCTCACAGGCCATTCATTCATGCATTTTTGACTGCCCTTCAGTAGCACAACACTACCTACTTTAACATTTGGACAGTCTTGAGTCCACCTTCTGTGACTTTGTAAGGTGGACAAGTATTCCCTTTTCCATCTTTTCCAGAAGGTGTCAGCAAGACTCTGAACTTGCTTCCATTGTTTTACATGAAGGCCTGCTCTTTCAAAGTTACCAGAAGGGGCTAATAAAGAGTTTGCCTTGTGAGTCAAAAGCAAAACTCATCTGAGAACCTCAGGATTATCTGGATCATTAGACACTGGTACTAAAGGCCTTGCATTCATAAAAGGCAAAACTTCCGCCATAAAGGTACTTATATTTTTATAGGTCAGACAAGTAGGCTTATCTTGGAACAACATTGCATTCAAGATACATATAGCTACACCTATCAGTCTTTCCCAAGCATCTCCCATGTGTGACAAGTGCGGAGGATTGAAAACCCATGTGCATCATCTGTCTCATAGATAATCTTGTACTGCTGTATCACTTGCACAAATATTCAGTTCTTTACAAGCTCCCACTGAGTTTGTCCCTCTGTCAGAATGGAGTAATTTTGCTGGGCCACAGATTCAAGGCATTAATGAAGCTGGAAGCTGACATAGATTAAACCGGTTCTATATGCTGTACTATCTTAAATTTTCTAAATTTTTTTAACAACACTGTACAACTTCTATTCTTATATTGTATTTACTATGTATGACTATGTGTAGCTTTTCTCCCTGGGCCTCTACTGAAAATGGACATGTATCCAGATAGACTAGCCCGGTCAACAAATGTAAAATAAAATAAATAAAAATAAATAAATATATGCACAGATTGTGTAGACAGACATGTAAAAAGTACTGTCCCGATGTTTGACAGCACTACCTCTTCTAGCATGGCAGGTTACCACTGTCCATAGACCAAAACTGTCAATACTCACATTAGTGAATGGTGGTTCAGAAGTCACTATATCTTCCGGTAAATCTACCATGTTTTGATTTTCTAATCTCCTTCTCAGTTTATGACAGATAACACATTTGTGAATAACTGCAGATGTCAGGGACTTACTGTGAAGACTGGTAGAGAAGGGTGAAGGCTGCCAGCCTAGCCAGATAGAATTGTGCAGATAATTCTATCATGTGTAAATATGAATGTTGAACTTAAAACATTGTGGCAACATTGCCATCTGCTGTAAAGAAAGCTAAGTCAAGCATTTCTTGTTGGTCCTTTGAAATTAAAATTATTTCATCAATGCCTTTGATGTTTTACAAGTCAGCTCCAGTCCGGCTAAATAAAGGTTTCCTGCCTATTGTTTTAAAGTTAAAGTTAATGACCAGAGTCTACATGCAGAATATCCTTTATTGCTCTAAGTATAAAAGAATGTAAATGCAGTTTCTGTGTGGCCTGGGAACCAGGAAGGTGTAAAAGATGATGTAATGTTTAGCAGAAATGCAGTTTCAATTTAAACAGTGAGAACCAGAGATTATTGAGTATTTTGATCTTAGACTTTCAACTCATCAGCACTGCCTTATGCTCTCTTAAGTAAGTTACTTTAGAAGTATGCTTTCTTGTAGCAACAGCTAGGAATTGGAAAAGATTAGACTAAGTGTTTTTCTGTTATGTCAGAACTGTACTACTGAATTACTTTAAGTTTCTGTGTGATCTCTGAACTCTTGACTAGCACTTTGGTGTAGTAGTATTGTCTTGTGTTTCTAGTATTTACTATTAAATATTTTTAAAAACCTTTTAACTGTGGCTGGTTTATGTAGAGATAAATTAAGCTCTAGAGTACATTGCATGCTTATAAGTGATTCTGAACAAAGCTCTTACAATAAGCCTTGATTGCTTAGTTACACTAATGAATAATAATAATTGCACAATAATAATTGGACACCCTTTTAAGGGCCTTTAGGTAGCTGATATTTATTAGCTGGTGGTGGTAGGAATTACTACCGTATAGTCTGGGTATAGGGGCACAGCTGGAGAATCTGTGTCAGCCTTTCTTAGGAGTGTCTTTGAAGTTGTATAAATACTTATCTCAAAGTGTGTGTGTGTGTGTCAGCTACTTGGGCAGGAACACAAAGCACTAGTTGGACAGAGAGGGTACTGGAGGCTAGCTTGCCAGATAGGCTGAGATCTGAACCCTATAGCTGTGCCAGTGGGGAGTCTTATTGGGGACCTGGAGAGCAAGGGAGCAACCAGCCCCAGACTGACTGTGATCTCTGTGTGCTGTTAAGGGAAATTGCACTTTACTGTGTGTATTTGTTATCCTTTCTCCTATATGAGATGCCCTCTCTGGTGTTAGTGATGAGGATTGAAGCTCCTTGATTGCTGGGCCAGGGCAAGAGCATCACATATTAATTGGTGGCAGTGGTTGGGATATCCACGTCACATATTAATTGTTTGGCAGCGGTGGGATATCCATATCACATATTAATTAGTTGGCAAATACTAATTGGCTTGTAGTGGTGTGGGCAGAGAATCTTGTAGCTTATGTACAGTGATCTCTGAAGGTGTTTTGTACTCTAAAAGAGCCACGCAGTGAATACTCCAAGTTCAGATGACAATTATTTATTTATTTTTTTTGTTAGCTTAGTCAGGGTGAGCAGGCAGCATGTCAGCAGAGGAGTTTGGAAAGCTGACAAGGATACAGCTTTGTGGAGATGTGCCAGGCTAGGTAACTGGTGCATGGAAACCTGACTAAGGCAGACCTGATTGCAGCCTTGGTTACAGCTGCATCAGAAAACAGCATCTAGGAGGACAATCAGACTGGCAGTGGAGATACAGTATCCTCGGAGAATGGGCAGCTCAACCTTTCTGTGAAGGACAATCAGACTGGCAGTGAAGATACAATATCCTTAGAGAATGGACAGTTCAACCTTTCTGCAGTGGACTTAAACATCCAGATGGAGCTAAAGAGACTTGAGTTGGAGGCCAGACGTTTGGGGATAGAAGCCGAAGAAAACAAGCGTCAGAGGAGGCATGAGAGGGAAATGCTGACTCTTCAGCAGAGTCATGGAGGTAATGGGGAAGGGAGTAACTGGACCCCAGAAGCCAAACAGTCAGTAAATTTCTTCTGCAATTTCAAGAGGGGGATAAGTTTGATAGTTTCATTCATATGTTTGAGAGGGTATGCACAGCATAGTGTTGACCAAAGGTGCTGGGTATGGTTCCTGATCCCCTTACTCCATGGGAAATCTGTAACTTTTTTGCCAAAAATGCCTGACACTGTCTGTTTTGATTATACTGCTGTAAAAAATGTATTTTAGAATGTTTTAAGGTAACACCTGAAATGTCTGGGAAAAAGTTTTGTGAGCATAGACACAAGGCAAATGAAAGTGTGTGTGAATATGTTGCTGAGCTGAGCACTTATTTTCATAGCTAGGTGAGTGGGTGTCAGGTCACCACTTTTGAAGGGGCTGTCAGATCTTTTGGTGAGGAAACAAGCCCTTAGTACTTTACCTGAGGACATGAGGATCTGGTTAGCTGATAAACAATGTGCAACTTCAGATGAGTTGGGGAAGAAGGGAAACCTATACCTAGCAAGCAGGGCAGCCCTGCACAGGAAGGGGACCCCCAGTGCTACTCATGGGTCTAAAAGAACCCATGGTGGGCAGCACAGACTGCCACAACAGAATCTGCCAGTAGCAGGGGAAGCCACTAGTCCAGGTACACGTCCAGGTGCTAGGGTTAAATGTTTTGAATGCAACCAGTGGGGCCATGTAGCATACAGGTGTCCACAGAAGCAAGGTGGGGAACCAAAGGTGAAGGGAGCCAGTAAGTGGGAAAGACAAAATGCCAATAGTAGGTTGTCTTGAGACAAAAGGGGTACTAAACTACCATCTTTATTGGAAAGGCTCACCCAGACTCTGCTACACTTTGCTGTGAGGGAAAGGTTGGTTTGCTTTGTATTTGTTGTATTTTGTATTAGTTTATTGCCTTTTTATATTTTGAGTGCTGTGATTTGTTTTCTTTACCTTGTGTTTTGCTTGTGTTCTGTTTTTAACTGTATATTAAAACTTCAAAAGACACCACAGCTCTGTCTCTTGTGAGTCAGGCAGAAATCTCCCCCCCCCCCACCCTGTCACTGTCATGTTCTTAAATACCACTGTCTTTCTAGTTGCCTGCCTATTATGTTAATTTGACCATATAACAAAAATTATAATTTTGTGAAATCACTCCCTTTCAACTATTTAAATTTATTGGCCATTCTACTGTATTCCATAGTACCGGAATACAAAAGTGATCACCCCCTTTCGATCTATCTTGCTTTTTAAAAAATAGTGACACTCCACTAAAACTTAACTTTTTAGATAGGTAAAACTTAAGTTAGCTACTTTCACATCTCACTTCTCTAGTGCACACTGCAGTGTTAAGGATAAACCATTTTTTTAAATCTTACCTTTAAGCATCCCTGTGACTAGCACTTGCTCTAATACCTGCTGGAAAGCACTATGAAGCCTTAAACTGATACAAGCACTCAACTCTCCTTATTAATAATGAGAAATTAATCATAGGCACTAAACAGCCTATAATTGCAAAATACCTTGCTAAGGTAAGGGAAAACAGCTCCTGTACTTTAAAAAAAAAAAAGCACCAAACCAGGCATGTCCAAGGGTGAGCTTCCATTGATTTCTCCTGTCCACCTGGTGAATCTGAGCATACTAGGGCAATGCAGCAATTGCCTCATGTACACAGACAACCCTCTCCTCCTACCACCCAACACTACAACCTGTGAGAGATGCACTTACATAGCCAAACTGGAAGCAAAGCTCACTCCATGCAAGATTGTGCTAGACAGTCAAGAGGAGAAGGTTAACACCTGCACTACACCTCAAGCAACACATAGCCCTTCCAAACCCACACGACCAACACCCACACATAGCAACACTAAATCCACATATGCTGAGGCCCTTAACTGTAACCTGCCCAAGCAACAAGGACCTCCAAAGCTGAAATGCAAAAAAAAAACCACCAATCACAACCAAAGTATCACATAGCTCACAACACCAGTGTGCCACCCAGCAACATCCCCTAAGGCAAGACAATGTACCTAACACTAGTCATAGGTGACTCTATAGTCAGGCACACTGATGTCCCACTCACCAGGCTGAACAAGGAGAAAATTACAGTGAGCTGCCTGTCGGGTGCCAGGATCCGCCACATAACGCATGCACTCAAGTCACTCCACAACAAGTACAAATATGACTCTGTCATTGTCCATGTTGGAGTGAATGACTTGAGATGTACCTCCCTCGACTACATGAAAAGAAACATGGAAGAGCTCTCGGATTATGTGGCCCAGGCAGGTGTGACCCTAGCCCTGAGTAGCATCCTGCCTTCACCCACAATGGAACCATAATATAAGGACAAAATGACTGACTTCAACAATTGGCTAAGCTTCTGGTGTCATTCAAAGGGGACCCAGTATCTGTCTGCCTGGGACGACATGATCGACAGACCACGATGCTTTGCCAGAGATGGTCTGCACCTGTCGCCCCTGGGATTCAGGTTACTGGCTAAGGCTCTTGCCACCCCTATAGTGCCTTTTTTAGGCAAAGTTCAAAGGACAAAACCACCGCCATAACAGGTACAAGCATTCAAAATCTGAAGGTAATGCTACTCAATGCTAGAAGTCTAAACCTCAAAATGCACTCTCTTGAGGCACTCCTAAAAATGGAGAACATTGATATCTGTGCAGTAACTGAGACCTGGTTCAAGGATCCAGAGAACACCCCTGCAATACCAGGCTACAACTCTTACCACACTTTTCGGCCACCAAACCAAGATCAAAACACTAAAGGTGGAGGAGTGTCCATATTCATCAAGGATATTTACACCACCAAGTTAGTTGCCCAACACAATGCATCTGAAATTCTCCAGGTGCAACTAACACTAGGTAAGACTGCAATCCAAATTGTAGCTTGCTACAGATCCCCCACCATGCCCCAAGATTCTCACTACACTTTTGTAAACATACTGGAGAATATTAATATACAACCAAATACCCTAATACTGGGTGATTTCAACTACCCTGCCATTAACTGGGAAAACTATTCATGTACCAACACCTTTGCCCAACGGGTCTTGGAATTCATAAATTCCAATGCCCTGGGTCAACTAATCCATAGTCCCACCAGGGGCTCCAATATCCTAGACCTGGTCATTACCAACATGGGAAATCGATGCTCCACACCTATGGTCACCCCCTCGTTGGTCAGGTCAGGCCATAAGCTAATCACCCTTAACATCCACATCACACTCCCACCCCCCCAGTAAGGAAATCTCCATAAAAAACTTCTCCAAAGCCAACTTCATGCTACTTAAGTCAGAAGCTACAAACTTCATGACACCTGTGCAGATGGGAACTGAATGTTCAACTGCCGAGTCCTACACTAAGGCACTGTATGAGCACATCCACTCATGCATGAATCATGTCATCCCAAATAGAACCAAGATGCTCTCCTCCAAAAAAGGAAGCAAATCTGGTGGTCTCCTGCCATAAATAAACTTTACAACAAAAGGAAGAAACTGTTGCAGAAAAGAGGAAAGTCCCAGGATGCAATAAACTCCTTTACCAGCCTAAGTAAGAAGCTGAGATCCCTCATAAAATCCTCCAAAGCTAGTTATGAAAATAAAATTGCCAAAGATTCCAAAGGCAACCACAAGGCATTCTATAACTATGTCAAGAATCCAAATGGCAATGCTCAGATCTGCTCTGAGCTACAACAGAATGGCATTAAATATACTGATCCCAAGGATATTGCCAATATCCTGGCAGATCGATTCGCTGCCAACTTCACACCCCTCTCAACCTCTAAATGGCCCATCTCACTACCAGAAGATTGCCAAATTCCAGTAATAATGGCCACACAGGTAAAAAAACACACTCTCCAAAGCTAAGAATACAGCATCCATGGGACCAGATGACATCCCGGGCTGTGTACTACATGAACTACTAAATGAACTGGCACCACACCTAAGTGTCATGTTTAATCATACCCTCACCTCAGGCTTTGTGCCCACTGAGTGGCGCACAGCTACAGTTATCCCACCTTGGATCCTGGAAACTACCACCTCATCACTCTGACGAGCCTGATCTACAAGGCCATGGAACATATTATCATGGAACTTATAAACAAAGACATTGACAACCTTAAAACACTGGACCCCACCCAGTTTGGGTTCGTGAAGGGCCGATCTTGTCTCCTGAACCTAATTGACTTCTTCAAATCAGTCTCCAGAGCCATGGATGAGGGTAAGGCAGTCCACACAGCCTATCTGGACCTCGCCAAGGCCTTTGATACCATCCCCCACTCTGGAATCATAGATAAACTTACTAAGCTGGGCATTAATCCCTATGTCACTCGGGTTACCAACTGGCTTACTGACAGAACCCACACTGTAAAAGTAGCTGACTCCAAATCCAGTTCCAGACAAGTGGAGTACCTCAGGGTTCAGTCCTGGGATCTCTCCTTTTTGGCATCTACTTCTCTGAAGTACAGGCCAACACTAAGGGACTCTGGCTAACAAAGTTCATAGATGACTGCAAACTGGGAGCCATTATTGAATCCCCAAATTATGTGGATACTCTATAAAAGGGCCTTACAGAAACAGATGCTTGGTGCCAGAGCCATGGGCTCAAGCTCAATGCCAAGAAATGTATAGTTATCCCCTTTGGGAAAAAACATGTACCCATGAATTACCACATAGGTGGCAGTACACTAAACATCGAAACTGTGATATGAACCTATCCTGCAGATGTCCTGAGAGGGAAGGATTTGGATGAGGCAGTACTATGTGCTTATGCAGTTACATGCGATCAGGCTAGGAGACAAGCATGTGGGTCTGGTAGCCTGGGGGAGACACAGACAGACTGCATACTTGTAGCCAGGACTGGTGAGGTGTTTACTAAAGGGAGGAAGCTATGCTGTAGCAGTGAGACTGAAGGTGAGCCACAGCTGCTTGTGGGTAGTGATGGTCCCATGGACAGAGTGACTGCAAAGGTAGAGGTGAGTAGTAGTACCCAGGCTGACAGTGAGGCACTGCTGTCAGAGGATCCCAAACTTCTTGAGGAAGGGGAGCTGGGAAGGGTTACAAAGAGAGAGTTGAGGCAGGCTCAGCTCTCAAACCCTACATTGCAAGGCCTGAGGCAGGTAGCTAGGGAGGCACCTGATTCTCAAGGGAAGGGGGAATCTGTATAGTGGGACAAAGGGTTATTATACACAGTGTGAACCCTGAGGGAGGGCTAGAAGGTCTGAAGAGAATACAGCATTTGGTAGTGCCTAGAGCCTACCATCTGGCACCTCTAGCCATAGCCCATGATATTCCCTTTGCAGGTCATATGGGCATAAAACGTACAAAGAAGTGTATTATGCAGAACTTCTATTAGCCTGGAATTTCCAGAGATGTAACAAGGTACTGCAGGACCTGTGAGCAGTGCCAAAAGGTAGGCAAGGCAGGAGACAAGGTGAGCACTCCTTTGATGCCATTGACTGTGATTGAGGAGCCATTTTAGAGGGTAGCTATGGATATTATGGGTCCTGTGAGTACCCCAAGTTCCACAGGGAAATATATATCCTAGTGGTAGTGAATTATGGTACACGATACGCTGAGGCAGTGGCTTTTTCCTTCATTGAGGCAGAGAAGGTGACAAATGCTTTGTTAGAGATTTTCAGCAGGGTGGGTTTCCCAAATGAAATACTGACTGACCGAGGTGCCGATTGCATGTCAGACCTGCTGGCTTGTCTATGGAAGTCCTGTGGGGTAAAGCACATGAAGACCAACCCCTACCATCCCCAGACCAATGGTCTTGTTGAGAGGTTAAACTCTACAATCAAGTCCATACTACGGGCATCTGCAGATCAGTTTAAGAGAGAGTGGGACAAATATTTGACCCAGCTGTTTGCTTACAGAGAGGTTCCCCAGGAATCCACAGGTTTTTCACCCTTTGAGTTGCTGTATGGGCATAGGGTGAGGGGAACCTCTAGATTTAATTTGAGATGAGTGGGAAGGTGAGTGTGAGTCTCACAAGGAGTCTTGTGGCATAAGTCCTAAACCTCAGGACAAGGCTTTGGAAACTCATCGGCTTGACCCAAGAGAACCTGGCAGAAGCCCAACAACAGAAAGGGTGTGGTATGACAGGAATGCTCAAGTTCGAGAGTATGCTGTGGGGCAGCAGGTAATGGTTCTCATTCCTGTCAGACACAACAGACTGCAAGCAGCTTGGGAGGGTCCCTAAAAGGTGGTACGAAAGGTAAGTCATGTTAACTACATGGTGGAACTGCTAGGCAGACGCAGGGTCACAAATTGTACCATGTTAACATGATGAAACCTTACCATGATAGGGAGGCCCTTGTGCCGAGCAGTTGCAGTGGATTGCAGGAGAAGTCTGAGGGAGATCTGGGGACTGATCTCCTCAGTGAGGCTCAGGCTGACACCTTAGTGGAAGGGGTAGCAATATCCCAGCAGCTATCTCCTACCCAGGTTTGAGAAATCTGAGCAGTATTGTAGGAATTTGGGGACATGTTCAGTGGGAAACCAGGGTGCACCCACCTGGTACAGCACCAGGTGGTTGCAGGACCCCAAAGGCCTATTAGGCAGGCCCCTTATAGGGTGCCTGAGAGTGTCAGATAGACTCTGAGGGAGGAGGTACAGAAGATGTTGGAAATAGGGGTAATTCAAGAGTCCAACATTCCCTGGGCCTCCCTAGTGATGCTGGCACCAAAGAAGGATGGCAGCACCAGGTTCTGTGTGGATTAAAGGAAAGGAAATAGTCACACAGAGTCAGATGCTTACTCCATGCCTAGGACAGATGAGGCCCTAGAGCAACTGGGTGGGGCTAAGTATCTTACAACCATTGATCTTACCAAGGGTCACTGGCAGGTGCCCTTGACTTCCAGTGCTAGAGAGAAGTCAGCCTTTGCGACTCCTTTTGGCTTGTATGAGTTCACAAAGATGTCCTGTGGGATGAAGAATGCCACAATGACTTTCCAGATGCTGATAGATAATATCCTAGCAGGAGGGTTTGCCCTTGGTTACCTAGATGATATTGCCATCTACAGCCATTTATGGCCAGAGCATCTTCAGCATGTCAGGGAGGTGCAGACTGCAGAGGGCAGGGTTGACCATTAAGCCGAGCAAATGTCAGGTGGGTATGGCAGAGTTCTCCTACCTAGGACATAGAGTGGGGGAGTGGTAAGATAAGGCCAGAACCTGCCAAAGTGGAAACCATTCGGGCATGGCCTGCACCTGTTGCTAAACAGCAGGTGAGGGCATTTTTAGGGACAGCAGAGTACCACAGAAAGTTCGTCCCCAGTTATAGTACCATAGCTGCTCCCCTCACAGATCTGACAAGGAAGAACAGGCCAGATAAGGTACTGTGGTTCCCAGCATGTGAGCAGGCATTCTAGAAGCTTAAAGAAACTTTGGGAGGGCCCCCTGTGTTAGCCAGTCCAGATTACAGCAAATAATCTGTTGTGCAAGTGGATGCTTTGAACCATGGGGTTGGGGCTGTACTTAGCCAGATTTCTTCAGAGGGAGAAGAGCACCCAGTGGTTTATCTCAGTCACAGGCTCCAACCCAGGGAGGAATGCTATGCAGCTGTAGAAAAGGAATGTCTAGCAATAGTGTGGGCACTGCAGAAACTTCAACCTTATCTGTATGAAAGGAAATTCACTGTTATGACAGATCACAACCCCCTAATATGGTTAAACAGAGCCAGCCATCAAAATGCCAAGTTGTTAAGATGGAGCCTGGGGTTGCAAGCATATGATATGTCAGTGCAGCATCGCAGTGAGATTAGCAATGCCAATACAGATGGGTTGTCAAGGCAGGGAATGTCATGAGGTACATTCAGATAGACCTAACCCTCTCAAGCGGCATTTCTCAAGGGTCACTTGAAAAGCTAGCTTGAGTTCTCCGGGGGGGGGTGAAGACTGGTAGAGAAAGGCTGCCAGCCTAGCCAGATAGAATTGTGCAGATAATTCTTTCATTTGTAAATATGAATGTTGAACTTAAAACAATGTGTCAACCTTGCCATCTGCTGTAAAGAAAGCTAATTCAAGCATTTCTTGTTGGTCCTTTGAAATTAAAATAATTTTCTCACTGCCTTTGTTGTTTTACAAGTCGGCTCCACTCCAGCTAAATAAAGGCTTCCTGCCTATTGTTTTAAGGCTAAAGTTAATGACCAGAATTTACATGTGGAATGTCCTTTATTGCTCTAAGTGTAAAAGAATGTAAATTCAGTTTCTGTGTGGCCTGGGAACCAGGAAGGTGTAAACGATGATGTAATGTTTAGCAAAACTGCAGTTTCAATTTAAGCAGTGAGAACCAGAGATTATTGAGCATTTTGATCTTGGACATTCAACTCATCAGCACTGCCTTATGCTGTCTTAAGTAAGTTACTTTAGACGTATGTTTTCTTGTAGTAATAGCTAGGAATTAGAAAAGATTAGACTAAGTGTTTTTCTGTTATGTCAGAACTGCATTACTGAATTATTTAGGTTTCTGTGTGATCTCTGAATTCTTGAATAGCACTGTGGTGTAGTAGTATTGTCTTGTGTTTCTAGTATTTATTATTAAATATTTTTAAAAACTTTTTAACTGTGGCTGGTTTATGTAGAGATAAATTAAGCTCTAGAGTACATTGCATGCTTATAAGGGATCCTGTACTAAGCCCTTCCAATAAGCCTTGACTTTTTTAGTTACACTACTATTAGATAATAATACTGCACAGTAATAATTGGACACCCTTTTGGTATGGCGGTAGTGTTGTTACCTCACAGCAAGAGGTTCTCCCGTTCAATTCTCGGCGTGGCTTGTGGGTGCCTTCTGTGTGGAGTCTGCATGTCCTCCCAGTGGTTGGGTAGCATTCAAAAGACATGCATGCGTAAATGGGCATGCCTTCATTGAAGGTTGGGCGTCGAGCTGGCACCTTGGCGTTTCCTAAAAATTACTGCCAATCATTAGTGGACCGGAGTTCCACTGTGGCGATCCCTTACCGGGAAAAAGCCCAAAGACAAATAATAATTGGACACCCTTTTAAGGGCCTTTGGGTAGCTGATGATTATTAGCTAGTGGTGGCAGGAATTACTATTGTATAGTCTGGGTATAGGGGCACAGCTGGAGAATCTGTGTCAGCCTTTCCCAGGAGTGTCTGTGAAGTTGTATAAATACTTATCTCAAAGTGTGTGTGTCAGCTACTTGGGCAGGGACATGAAGCACTGGTTGGACAGAGAGGGTACTGGAGGTTAGCTTGCCAGCTAGGCTGAAATCTGGACCCTATAGCTATGCCAGTGGGGAGTCTTACTGGGGACCTGGAGAGCAAGGGAGCAACCAGCCCCAGACTGACAGTGATCTCTGCGTGCTCTTAAGGGATATTGCATTTTACTGTGTATTTGTTATCCTTTCTCCTATATGAGACACCCTCCCTGGTGTTAGTGGTGAGGATTGAGGCTCCTTGATTGCTGAGCCAGGGCACTGGCGCCACACTTACCACCAAGGATCCAGCAACTTACAGCTTTGATTGCACCTTCTGTTATGTGATGCCCTTGATGAGCCACTTGGTTATGGTAATACCTCACAATTAGTGTAGCAATGTGATGATCATAAGGGATAATAACTGGTTGCTTCTCTTTTTCAGTTACTGTTGCAAAAGACAAGCGTCCACCAACTCTCAGCAGTCCATCTTGATCTATAACAGCACCAAAATCCTTAAGACAACTTTGTTTTGGGAATGCATTTTGCTCTTTGACACAGTCATATTCTTTTTTGAAGTGTTTGTGCTGAACAGAAGAGATAATCACATTCTTTGCTTGTGAAAGTTTCTCTAAGCTAACTTGCTCATGAAACCTTTTCCAGCTTCTAAGTTGTGAGCTATCTGATTTTCTCTGGAAACTTGTGGCAACATGGATAAGTCTGGCTATAGTTTCAACTAGGGTCTTTAAGTTTGAAAGTCTCTCAAAACAATGTGAAAGAATAGTGGTATCGGAGGCTCTAGTGCTGAAGTTTACAACTGCTGGTCTAATTTCAGGATCAGCTTCAGGCTCTATGAGAGGATAAACAGTAGATTTGAAGTAGTTAACTTCATTTGATCACCAACCTGTGGGTATTGGATTCGAAACGGATCCAAGCAGGCAGCTTTCCAAGCTAGAGATCTGAGCTCCAAGCTCCTCCCCTTACCCATAATACCCTGCTACCTCTCTCCAGTGCCCAGATCTCATTTGCCGCGGCTTCTTGAAGCACGAGTGATGAGCTCCTGGCGGTTTTTTGAGTGTTTTTCATAGGGTTATTTAGTCTGTTTTTCTCTATAAAAAAATTCTGTGTGTGTATGTGTATTAGTCGAACCTTAGTTTATTTAGCTTAAATTGTTTTTTTGTAGTCAGTTAGTCTTAACCTTTCCTTTCCCATTATCTGTGTGTGAGGGTGTGTGAGTGAGTTATCATGGTCAAAGGCCCTAAGGCCATATTTTCTAAATGCTCTGAGTTTGGCCATAAGCTGTCCCCAGCCGATGGCCACACTCAGTGCGTTATTTGCCTGGGGGTTTCTCATTTATCATCAGGCTGCCTGATTTGTGCCGCCTTCAACCCCTGGGCTTTGAGGGACAGGAGGACAAAGTTAATCCTTGTGGGCCTTTTGCCCGCAGATTCTGCTTCTTCCTCCTCTCCCTCAGTGGCACCAGCCATGGCTGCGGCTGTTCAGCCTACCGTTCCTGCTCCCCTGGCCGGGACTCAAACTCCCACTGTGTCCCAGCAGGGAGAGAGGGATGTCAGGAAGAAAGACAAGCATAGAGAGAAGGAAAGAGGCAGGGAGAGGCATAGGAGCCATAAGCGGCGGGCCGATTCGGATCCCTCGGCCCTGCCGGCTAAGCAGCTCCTTTCTCCTTTGAAGGGCTCTGGGTCTTCCCCCTCTCGGCTCCGTTCTCCACGTTTCTCTCCGGAGCCAGAGGAGGAGACCCGGTCATCTTCTAGGTCATCAAGTTGGCCTCGGTGGCCTCTTCTAGGCCAACTAGGAGTTTTTCGGATACGGACATGTACCGGATGATGCGTTGCTTCCTCCAGGCCCAGATGCAGATAGGAGTGCTCTTGCCTCTCCCCCTTCGGGGGGAGCTTGGCCCCTTTATTTGCCCTCATTGCTCCTTCTCCAATCCATTATCGGGTTTTGGAGCCGTCAGATCTGGGTAGCGTCTGAGCCGGGGAGTCGGCGCCGATAGTAATCGCTACTTCGCTGGGTGTACCTTCGAGTTTGTTGGGTCCTTTTTTGGATCCAAGCTCTCAGGGCCGTGAGCCGAGCCTCGGATCTGGAGGGGTGAGTATCTTTGGCTCCGATGTGGTCAGAGCACACTTCTCTTTCGGGTCCGATCACTTTGGCTCCGGCACCGATCCACACGTCAGATCCGTGGGGGCTGCTCGCGGATCCTAGGGAGATCGGTTCACCGTCGGCCTTCGACATTGTGGAGAGGGTCCTCTCGAGGGATTCGAGGCCCCTGGCTCATGCTACGAATCCACCCGCCGTTCCCTCGCAGACAGGCCTGACTTCCATCATCCGGCCCCAGGGACAGCATGCGTCTACATCCCAGATGGTTCCCCCTAGAGGAACACGACCTGGTTGGTGAGCCCTCCTCGGACAGCCCCCCCCCCGAGGAGGCTCCTCACAAACTAAAGTGTAAAAGGAGGCACTTGGACTCCCCCGAGTCCCTCACGGAAGACACTGACTTGGAGGAAGGGGAAGGTTCCCCCAGGTCACCCCCCGAAGATGTCTCCTTTGGAGACATCATGGAGATGCTGCGCATTAGAGGGGGGTGGTCAGCCCAAAAACCTTTCTCGGATGAGTCTGTGTTTCTGGAGGCATTTGACACAGGCCCATCTACCTCTTGGGTATCCCTTCCGGCCGACCCCCTGGTAGATCTCATAACTACCACGGAGTGGAAGGAGCCAGACACTGTAGAGCCAATCCCCAGGAGACCAGATAAAATCCTAGTCCCCCGACAGACAGGCTGGCGTGGAGCAAAGGTTCCCCAGTAGATGCCATGGTGGTGGCGCCGCCACCAAAAAGGAACAAGCTCAGGAAAGTTCCTCTTTGCATCCTCCCGACAAGGAGTCTCGGATGATGGATCGCATTGGAAAGCGGATGTTCGCTTCAGTCACCTTCTCCAAAAGGGCACTGAACTACTTGGCACACGTGAGTCACCTTCAGCGGGACCTAATCAAAGAGTATGCTGGGTCACCCCCGGAGTCCATGTCGGCCGAGGACAAAAGAACCTTCTCGACACAAATGGCAACTCTAAAGTCGGTATCCAACACTTCTGTGCGGCTTCTCTCCCATGCCACGGAGGGGGTGGCTAGAGCCAGCGGAGCAGGCATCGCCTTGCTGCGTCATGTCTGGCTCCGTCTTTGCAATTTTGCAGAACCCTTCAAGGCGTCCTTCGCGAACGCTCCCTTTGACAGTTCTACCTTGTTTGGCAAGACCATCCACGATACGCTACTCCAGAGCGAGAAAGACAGGAAGACGTCTGCTGTCGGAATCTGCTTCTCGGCTCCTCAAAGGTTCTTTTCCAGGAACCAGAGAGGACAAAAGAAGATGTGGTTCTGGAAATCTTAACAATCCCATTTCGCTCCAGACCCTTCGTCCTTCAGAGGCAGGAGATGACAAGGTGGACGCCGGCCCAGAGGCAGAGGGGTCAAGGGAACCATTTTCCCACCGACCCGCACAGCAATCCTGAGGGGTTGCCCGACTGCTCCTCTCTGGAGGCAGTCGGGGGGCGTTTTTCGGAACACCTAGCACATTGGGAGTCCATCACGACAGATCGCTGGGTGCTCCGAATAATATCCAGAGATTACTCTATTCCCTTCATGAATCCTCCCCCTCAATTAGGGCACCTCCCCGATGTCCCACCCAATCAGAGGGAGGCTGCAGCTTTAGAGATAAAAGAGCTGCTAAGAAAAAGAGCCATCCAGTGCATCCCCCCAGGCCAGTCCGGATTAGGCAATTACTCCAGGTTCTTTTTGGTGCCAAAAAAGACAGGGGACTTGAGGTCAATTCTCGACCTGTCTACATTGAACCTGTCCATTGCCAAGGAGGAATTCCGGATGGTCACCATTCAATCAATTCTCCCCCTTCTGCAGGAGAACGACTGGATGTGCTCCCTAGACCTCAAAGATGCGTACTATCATATTCTAATGAACAGGCGATCCAGGAGGTTTCTCTGCTTTTGGTTAGAGGCCAGTCATTATCAGTTCAGGGTCCTCCCTTTCGGCCTCACCACAGCCCCCAGGGTGTTCACCAAGGTCATGGCAGTTGTAGTGCCCCACCTGAGGCTTCAGGGAATACAGGTCTTTCCTTACCTGGACGACTGGCTCCTCGCCGCTCCCACCAGGCATCTACTATGCTCGGCCAGGGATTATTTCATGCATTTGGCCCACCAGTTGGGGATCACCATAAATTACAAAAAGTCATCCCTTCAGCCTGCTCAGGTCCTGGACTTCATAGGGGCCAGAATAGACACGCTTCAGTCCAAGGCCTTCTTGACATCGGACAGACTCCGTAACCTAACTCTCCATGTCTTAGCCCTTCTCCAGTCTCCGGCCCCACCAGCAGAATTAGTCCTGAGGGCTCTAGGCTCTATGGCGGCGGCTATCAACCTTTCACCCCTAGCCCGCCTGAATATGAGTGTTCTTCATTGGACCTTATAGGTCCAGTGGTCCATCCTTCGACATCCGTTGTCCTCCCCGATTCCCCTCAGCAGGGTTTGCAGGGAATACCTGCTTTGGTGGCTCCATTCCCAAGAGCTTCAGGAAGGGCGGCCCTTTTTGATGCCTCTACCCCAAGCCACGGTGACCACGGATGCTTCCCGCCTAGGGTGGGAGGGGCATTGAATGGGCAGAATTGTCCAAGGTACGTGGACTCCAACAGAGACCGTTCTGCATATCAATGTTCTGGAGATGAGGGCGGTGCTTCTAGCGTTGCAAGCTCTCCATGCCCTTCTTCCTCTAGGGACTATTGCAATTCAGACAGACAACATGTCAGGGGTCTGGTACATCAACAAACAGGGGGGAACCAGGTCTTACCCCCTTTGCCTAGAGGCCATGAGTGTTTGGAAGTGGGCGATATCCACCAACCATTTTCTGCTAGCAACGCACATTCCGGGTCGGTCCAACATTCTAGTGGACAAGCTGAGTGGAACTATCCTCTCACCTTACGAGTGAACCCCTTAGTAGCAAAACTGATCTTCCTCAAATGGGGTCAACCTTGCTGCGATCTGTTCGCATCGCCTTCAAACGCAAAGTGCAGCGAGTTTTTCGCTCTAATCCCTCCACTGGGGGGGACCCCCAGAGACGCTCTAGTTCATGCTTGGCCATCCAGTCTTCTTTATGCTTATCCTCCTCTCCCATTAATGACAAAATTCTTGCAAAAAGCTCGTCGGTTGGGGAGCAAGGTTATCCTCATAGCCCCATTCTGGCCTCGTCAAACCTGGTTCCCATACTTACGGTCTCATCTCATGGCTCCTCCTTGGATCTTAGATCCCATTCCGGATCTGATTTCTCATCCTTCGGGACTGAAAACTCCGAACCTGGACGACCTCAAGCTTTCCGTTTGGATGATCCAGTTCCGTTAGTGGCTAGGACTCCCGGCATCTTGTCCGCAGTGAAATCCATCCTGGTGGCAGCACATAAACCTTCTACCAGGAAAGTCTACAACAGTAAATGGAAATGTTTTTCTATCTGGGCCAGGCAAAGGAATTTGGACCCCTTTATGGCTCCTATTCCAGCAGTACTTGAGTTCTTATCCCACATCTTTCATCAGGGGCCAGTTCTTCAACTGTGAAGGTTCAAATGGTGGCCATTTCCCACTTCCACATAGGAGACAATCTTGGTTCTTTAGCTTCCTCTAAGATCTGTAAGACCTTCTTGAAGGGTACTTTTCTTTTAAGACCTCCTGTCAAGAATGCGGTTCCTCCGTGGGATCTAACCTTAGCCTCCAGGCTCTTACTGGCCCCCCCTTTGAGCCTGCAGCTTCGGTTGACAAAGTATTTGTCTTGGAAAACTGCCTTCTTGATTGCTATTACCTCAGCTAGAAGGGTATCGGAGCTTCAAGCCCTTTGTACTAAACCTCCGTATCTTGTCTTCCATAAGGACAGAGTATCCCTCAGGGCTAATCCCTCCTTTTTACCCAAAGTGGCTTCCAAGGCTAACATCAACCAATCCATTAATCTGCCTGTTTTCTTTCCTAACTACCAGAACAAAGGAGAGTACAGACTACATTCATTAGATGTGCATAGACAATTGCACTTTTATTTGCACAGAACAGCTGCCTCACGTAAGTCTGGCAGCTCTTTGTTTCCTTTGCTAAGCCATCTTTGGGCAAACCAGTAATGAAGGTGACTCTAGCTAGGTGCATAGCTCACTGCATTACTCACATACAAAATTTCTGGTCGGTCTGAGCCCGTGGGGGTTCGTGCACATTCTACCCGTTCTATGGCTACCTCTGCTGCCTTTTGGTCAAGGGTACCCTTGGATGACATTTGTTCGGTGGCTACTTGGGCTTCCTCTCATACCTTTATTTCTCATTATAAATTAGATCTGATATCCAGAGGGAGGGCAGCCTTTGGCTCTGCAGTGCTCCGGAATATTCTTCCTTGAGGACCTCCCAAGTTTTTGGTAGCTGGGGACTCTGTCCCACAGGTTGCTGATCAAATGAAGTTAACTACTTCAGATAAAGAAGTTATGTACTCACCATAACGTTCCATCTGAGTAGGTAACTTCATTTGTCAGCAACCGACCCCCCCCCCTCCGTCCCCCTAACCTGTAGTTCATTACCTGAATAATTAAGTGATTCACTCCTGCTAGGTATTAGGTTAGGATGTTCAGGTTTTTTGCTTGTTTTTAGTGCTGTCTGATAATTGGGCAAACTCGATCTGAGGACTGGAGGGAGGTAGCAGGGTATTATGGGTAAGGGGGAGGAGCTTGGAGCTCGGATCTCTAGCTTGGAAAGCTGCTGGCTTGGATCCGTGTCAGATGCTGACAAATGAAGTTACCTACTCAGATGGAACGTTATGGTGAGTACATAACTTCTTTTTGTGTCATCTGAATCGTCTTTATCTGGTTGATAAAGAAAGGAAGGGCCTGAGAACCATATAGTGTTCTGAAGGCAGGCTGTCTGTGTGGGCCTTGTAGCATAAGCTGCAGGGTTTTGTTCTCTGGGAACATAGAACCACTGATAAGGTGTGTTACTTGCCTGATTCTATTTACTCTGTTGGAGATGTACAGAAATAATCTTCTAGAGGTATTGCAGATATACCCCAGGACAGTGTTACTGTCTGTAAAGAATTTCACAGCATCTAGTTTATGTCTCTTTCATCTCTGATTAGCTCATACAGTTCTACCACTAATATGGCTGCACATAACTCTAAACGTGGGATTGTGTGCGCTAGTCTAGGGCTTAACTTAGACTTTCCCATAACCAATCCAACATGACATGCACTGACTGCATCAGTTGTTTTCAAATAAGCTACTGCACCTATAGCTGTGGTGGATGCATTTGAAAAAATATACAGTTCTTTTCTACAGACTGCTGACAGTGAAACAGGCACATAACATCTGGTATCTTTAAGTCTTTCAAAGCCTGTAAGGACTCTTTCCAGTGAACCCACCCATGCAATCTCTCTTGTGAGAGTAATGCATCCCATTCACATTTCCCAGATGACAGTTCACGGACTAAGGCCTTACCTTTAATAGTTTCAGGTGCAACAAACACAAGAGGATCGTAAAGGTTGTTCACTGTAGATAAGATTCCTCTTCTGGTAAAAGGTTTTTCCTCTGAAAAGACCTGAAAAACAAAACTGTCTGTTTCTAGATCCCAGCCTAGTCCTAAACGTTTCTGAAGAGGAAGGGTGTCTGTACCTAGATAAAGATCTTTAAGGTCCTTAGCTCTGTCTTCTGTAGGAAAGGCTTCCATGACCCGTTTGCTGTTGGAAGCAATCTTATGAAGTCATGGACTGGATTCTGTCAACATCTGTTTTGTTTTGTTGAGAATGTCACTTGCTATCTCGGGAGTGTTAGACGCAAGTCCATCATCTACATAGAAATGTCTCAACGCAAAGTGTTTGTCATCTTGTCTATAATGTTCAGCACCTTTTAGGGCAGCTTTACGCATACAGTATATAACCACAGCAAGAGAAGGTCCGTTACCAAAGACATGTACTCTCATTCTGTATTCCACTACTTCTTTGTCTACATCATGATCTTTGTACCAGAGAAAACATAATTAATCTCAGTGGTCCTCCTAGGAAACAGTAAAACATTTGCTGCACACATAGCTGGCTATAGTTACCAGTGAACCCTGCGGTCGCTGGGGGCCTCCTGTTCCTTGGGGGCCCCAACCACAGCAATTTACCTTAAATTGATATTTTATTTCATGTCTGTCAAACCAACAAAAGCTAGTACAACAATCCTATATACCTATTAAACCAGGTGGGTGATAACTCATATTTATATCTCCTTTAAAATTAAAATTCAAAGATATTCAAGTTATAGTGACAGTGTTTTATCAAGTAAAAGGCTTCACAATTCCATTAAGTATTTTACCACTGACATTGTGCCCCTAGCTTAGTTAAATCCTGCTGGCGGACACTGTCTTCACTAAAATTAACGGCATAGCCAGCTTTAGGAACTTGCAATACCTGTGTCTGCAGGACTATCCTTAATCATCCTTGACTGTGTAGGGGCCCCACAGAAGCTGCTGCTGGTTGTGGAAAAATGAGAAAAAATGTACTGATTTCCTGAGCATGCTGTTTTACCTTAACAGGGCTGCAGTATGGCCTTTCAGGATAAAGCTGATAAACATGAGAAAAGTAAGCATTAGACAGATTAGCAAGCAGCCATGAGTGACTGATCTCAGTGTGCACCTTGGATTTTAAGAACAGCTGAAGCTTATGATCTTCAAGAATGGTTTACTCTTTCAGGGAGTTTTATAAATTCTGTCAGAACACCAGATACTATAACATTCAAGTTTGTTGCTGAAGATTTCTATGCAATGCAAAAATAATTGTTGGATAAAGGCTCAAAATCAGGAACATGTTTTAAGTATTACTCTTAATCACTTAAAAAGTTAGTAGAATAACACCTTTTGCATCAACATGCATTTTTGAACAATAAGAAGTGCAAAACTCTGATGTCTGAATTTATTGACCGTCTTAAATCCTGAATGATTTACCAGCAAATCAAACTTTTTTTATGAAAAGAGCAAAATTATGAGGCAAAATCAGGGAAGGTCTTTAAAATCAGGCACATTGACAGGTATGTGTTACTTCTCAATGAGGTAAATAAAAGTGACTTATCCCTGCTGCTGTTTG
Source organism: Protopterus annectens (assembly GCF_019279795.1). NCBI lineage: Eukaryota > Metazoa > Chordata > Ceratodontiformes > Protopteridae > Protopterus > Protopterus annectens. Next base: position 432,470,560 of record NC_056737.1, on the reverse strand, counting down.
ACGATTGCTAAACAGCAGTCACTGATGTGGTGTGGCAGTACCAGTGTTGCACAATGTATTGCTATTTGCTGAAATAAGTACAAAGCTAGTATTGATATGCCTTATGCTTTTGTGTGTGTATATATATATATATATATATATATATATATGTAAAAAATATCATTGATTTTTATTTGTGTACACACCCAGTAATGCCAGGACACACAAATTATTCTTCCTTGGTATCAGTAACAAATGCAGCTCACAAGTAATTATATTTCAAAAGTAATGCATAAAATATATCACAGAACAATTCAGACACTTAGATCTTCTAGGAGTCTATTGACCGCCACTCTGCAAACTGTATAAATGGATGTCTTAATCATCCTTGACTCTGTGGGGGGCCCCCACAAAAGTTGTTGCTGGTTGGGGAAATAATGAGGAGAAAAAATGTATTAATTTTCTGATTGCACTCCTTAATACGAACAATGCTGTGATAAGATCCTTTTTAGGAGAAAGCTGATAATGGCCTCTTCTCTTAACTGCACTCATTCTAAAACCAGCCCTGCTGACATGTGTTAACAGGAAGTTGATGTAGGTTATGGGAGGTGTAGGGGATTGTGTGGTTATTACTACTATAATTTTCATCCCAGTCAAACCTTAAAGGTGTACACAGGATGCCATTATAACTTGTGTTTGGGTTGGAGACAATGTAGTAATTTTTTTCTTTTACTTTCCTCAGACCTCACGTGTGCAAAGAAGGTTGCTATATCCTGAGTAGTAGGGGCAGTGTACTATCTATGAGTAATACAGTAGAATACATTACTGTAATCATTGTTTTTTTTTCACTTTTCTCACAATCACACATCAGGTACAGTGGATATAAAAAGTTTACACACCCCTGTTAAAATGCCAGGTTTTTGTGATATAAAAAAATGAGACCACAATAAATCATTTCAAAACTTTTCCCACCTTTAATGTGACCTATAACCTGTACAATTCAATTGAAAAACAAATATGTTATAGGGGAAATATAAAAAATAAACGTACAATACACTGGTTGCATAAGTGTGCACACCCTTAAACTAAAACTTTGTTGTACGTGCACACTCTTAAACTAATACTTTGTTGAAGCACCTTTTGCTTTAATTACAGCATTCAGTCTTCTTGGGTACAAATCTGCCATCAATTAAAGAGACTCTGATTAACCCCAAATAAAGTTCAGATGTCCTAGTAGGATTTTCCTGATATTTACTCAGTTGCCTGCTACAGCAAAGCCATGGCTTGCAGAGAGCTTACAAAGCATCAAAGGGATCTCATTGTTGAAAGGTATCAGTCAGGAGAAGGGTACAAAAAAGTTTCCTCAGCATTAGATATACCATGGAACACTGAAGACAGTCATCAAAAAGTGGAGAAAATATGGGACAACAGTGATGTTGCAAAGAATTGGATGTCCCTCCAAAATTGATAAAAAGATAAGATGAAAACTGGTCAGGGAGGATGCCAAGAGACCTACAGTGACACTGAAGGAGCTGCAGGAATTTCTGACAAGTACTGATTGTGTACTATATGTGATAACAATGTCCCGTATTCTCCACGTCTGGAGTATGGGGTAGGGATGGAAGACTGAAGACTTTTCTTACACAGTAAAACATCCAGTCCTGGCTAAAATTTGCAAAACAATACATCGTCTCCCAAAAGCATGTGGGAAAATGTGTTATGGTCTGATGAGACCAAGGTTGAACTTTTTGGCCACGATTACAAAAGGTATGTTTGACGCAAAAACAACACTTTGCATCACCAAAAGAACACCATCCCTACAGTGAAGCATGGGGTGGTGGCAATATCATGCTTTGGGTCTGCTTTTCTTCAGCTGGAACTGGGGCTTTAGTCAAGGTGGACGGAATTATGAACAATTCCAAATACCAGTCATTTTTAGCCCAAAACCTTCAGGAGTCTGCTAGAAAGATGAAGAGGAATTTCACCTTTCAACATGACAAATGACCCCAAGCATACATCCAAATCAACAAAAAGAATGGCTTCACCAGAAGAAAATTAAAGTTTTGGAATAATCCAGCCAGAGCCCAGACCCAAATCCAATAGAAAATCTGTGGGTTGACCTGAAAAGAACTGTGCACAAGAGATGCCCTCGCAATCTGACATATTTGGAGCACTTTTGCAAGGAAGAGTGGGCAAACATTGCCAAGTCAAGATGTTCAATGCTTTTAGACTCCTACCCAAGAAGACCGAATGCTGTAATTAAATCAGAAGGTGCTTCAACAAAATATTAGTTTAAGGCTGTACACACAACAAAGTATTAGTTTAAGGGTGTGCACACTTATGTAACCAGTGTATTGTACTTTTTTTATTTTTTTTATATTTTTGCCCTAACAGATTTGTTTGTTTTTCAATTGAATTGTACAAATTATAGGTCACATTAAAGGTGGGAAAGTCTTGAAATTATTTATTGTGGTCTCATTTTTTATATCACAAAAACCTGGCATTCTAACAGGGGTGTGTAAACTTTTTATATCTTTTGTATATATACAGGTGGCTACCTTTGCGGGTTGGGGTGAGGAGCATGCTATGTATGTCAGCAGACGTTTGAAATACATGACTCTGGCAATTTGAACCTCTGCTTCCATCACAGTCTAACACCAGAAGGATACCTAGGCATTTACTGTCTTTTTTGGGGGGTCAGGGAGGCAGACTGTATTCCCAGATAGGACCTGTGTATCTTCACAGCATTTGACTTGTTAGTTTATTATGAGCTCCTATTTTGTCATCTTTGAAGATTAAGCCTTGGGCACAACTTAGATTTTCCTTGAAAGAAAAAAAAAGACTGAAATTATTTTCTTACTCATGATTTTTGTTTAGACCGCTGTTGGATTAAAAGGTAGGGAAAATGCTCTAAAACGCATCCCAGAGATTCTATAACCCCTATAGCTTCTGGAGGCGCCTACTTAAGCGATATTGCTTAAATTATTACTCCTCTGTCTTGGACATGCAAGGTGTGTTGAAAGGATGCAAGGAAAACTAAAGCTGAACCACAGTGAATTTCTTTCCATAATCATAATTTCTGTTAAAGCCATCACTGGATGAAAAGGTTGCATAAAAAGAAAAAAAAACCTTTAAAATGCACACCAGAGCACATGGAAAGTTATGGCTTCTTGAAAAAGCTGAAGAGTAAAGCAAAAGTTGAGTAAAGGAAGAAAAAAAGTAATGTGCTTGCTATGGGGAGCCCAAGAGAGGGGGGAGAAGACGGTAGAATTGAAAGATGTTTGTGTGTGTGTGGGGGGGGGGGTGCTGAAACAGAGGGTAGTGCCTAGGGTGCAATTTCAGCTATGTCCAGCCCTGTACATAAAGTTATTGTAATGTGTCATTGTTGCAGCTAAATGCCAGTAACTGTGAATGCTCCTTTGTGAGATGGGCCAACATAGTGTGGTACACAGGCCTGTTGTAATGTAAGAGCATTGAAACTACAGGTCATTCTGTGTGTACTACTGCTAAAGTTTGCAGCATGAACTAAAAGATTGCTTAGGAGGGGTGGCAGTGACAGGGTGATACTTGAACTGAAAGTTCCTAGGGGCCCCCAACTTGACACTTGCTGGGGACCCTCAACATGCTAACACCGGCCCTGGCTGCACATCAGCTGTGAAGGCTATGTGCTCTTTTCTAAAGCACATGAGGACCCCTAGTAGAGTATTGTTTAGATCAAGGCCACTTAGTACATTATTTAAGCCAATACCTTCACACTCTGCACTGGAATCCAACACAACTCTTATTTGATCAGGTTTGTGTGGGTGATAAACACTAAACATGGACAGATACCAGTGTTTTTTTTCTACCTTGTTCCAGTGGTCCTGAAATTTCAGCATGATCATTATCCAGCATTCTTTTAATGAATTCTGTGCAATCTCTTTTTACCTCTGGCTTTCTTTGTAAGGGTCTATGAAGAGAGTTTAGGTATTTCATAGTTTGTTCTCTGTTACAAGGTAAATGACACCTGGGTGTGTGAAAAGGCAGATTGTTAGTTTCTGTGTTGAAGCTGGTATCTTCTTTGCTGTGTGAAGAAGGGTCACAAAAGCATGTTAAATTATCAAGGCTTTCTTTAATAATGAAATTGTTCTGGCGTGGACTGAAAAACGATGTGCGACCATTTGTTAGCACAGATGTCTTTAATGAACTGATGCTGTTTGGCTGGTGAACTGATCCCAGGCAAACTTCTCCTTCAATGACCCACCTCAAATCAAGTCTTTGAGCATAAGGAGCATAGACTGGTCCATTAATTTGCTCATGCACCTTATGTACTTCTAAAATGTCTCTTCCAAGAAGCAAAAGGATAGAAGCACCAGAGTTAACAGCTAGAATGAGGTGAGCAATTGGGTGGAGGTGAGGATGATGATAAGCCACCTCTGGAGAAGGAATTTCTGATTTGTCGTCAGGTGTCATGTCGCACACTATCAGTGTAGGTAATGGGAATCATTTTTTCTTATCAACATATTCAATAACAAAGTCTGTGGCTCTTGTGCCTGCAGTTTCCATAATGCCTGTGCATGTCTTTAGAGTATATGGAGCTGCAGTTGTCTTAATTTTAAAGACATCAAAAAAGTCTGACCTTGCAAATCATTTGTTGCACTGCTCACCAAGAACTGTATACATCTTCACTGTTTTGTCTCTTTTCCCAGTGAGATACACAGTCACTAAGCAGATTGTAGAACACGACCGTGGATTTTTACCTTGGCCACAGATTTCAGTGCACTTAGATATTACTGAAGAAGGTGAGTCCTCTTTCTGCTCCCTGACCTGATCTTTCCTGGCTTCTACCATCTCTGCTGGTTGTGGAAGTGAATCGGGTGTAAGGCTGCTATGTGTTTCTCGTTGCCGCATTCTAAGCACTCGCCTGATATTTTACAGTCTTTAGCTATATACTTAGTAGATCTTGAAACAGATGCCATTTTGTTTATGAAAGGACATTCTCTCCTCAATAGGCTTACCTCTAAATTCTTTGCACTTTTTCAGAGGATGAGGATTTCAGTGAATTGGGCATTGTCTGTCAGCTTTCTGAAGTGCTCACCTTGCTGCTGTCTTGACAGTTTGTGGCCCTTGTAGGTACAATTGTTTTGTGTGTGAATACAGAGGTCCTACCATGAGGTCAGGAAGGCTTTTCTGCTCTAAATGGCTGATTACTGCTGCTGATGAAGGCAAATCTAGGGTCACTAGTGATCTCCTGATCTTTGCTTGCTGCTGAAGAAACCTAGAAAATACAAAGAATGGGAGAAAAGCTACTCAGTTTTCCTCTTTGTATTTAGCTCCGACAGATGCCCACTTTTGTTGCAAGGTATATGGTAGTTTCTCCACTATTGGATTAGTACCATGAGCAGTGTCTAAATATGATAGTCCTATCAAATAGCCTTCCTCTTGAGCACACACTATTCCCGGAAGATTGCCCAGATGTAGTTTTATATTATCTTTATTGCTCAAGTTGGAGAAGACTTCAAGCTTTTTCAGTAGAACACCTTCAGTTGCTTCAGGCAAGCTGTACCTTTCTTCTAGATTCTGCAATGTCATGTTTAGTCCCACCAAAAGGTTAAATTAGTGTACTCTGTGCATCCTTTTTGCACACTCTGCTGACTCTCTGCTCAACCATTTTATCATTAGGTCCAGCATTTCTGCAGCCGATAAATTTAAGTCTCTAGTTGCACTCAGAAAGGAGGACTTCCATGCCCAATAGTTTTCCGGACAGTTGTCAAACTTGATGAAACCTGAGTTAACCATTTCTTTACAGATCAGATACTTTGTGACATCTTGTATGTTTTGGTGTTTAGACATGTAATCTTTAGACTGTGGCAGTGGGAGTCCTTGATTTCAGTTTCTAGGGAGCTGTGGAGGTTTTTTTGTTGGTCTGACACTGCTGACATCACAAGGTTGGCCAGGTATACCTGGGAAATCTGCTGGCTTTGGGCTGGGTTCTGCTTACATAATTTTAGGTGACTGTTGGCTTGCATGCATACTAGCAAGTTTCTGAATGTACTCACGTGTACGTTCTGCAGAGGAGAGAGGTTTCTTTGGGAGTTCTGGTTCTAAAGTGAGTTATCTCTCTTATTGATGAATCTGCTTCCAAGTAGGTGGTGGCCTCTGCTGTTGTCACAGCAGCTGCACTCTGGCACTGAAGAATATGTAAGTTAGCTTCTAATTCTGCTTTTTGTTCTATCATGCTGGCTTCTTTTTCAGCAAATGCCAGTTGCACACATGCCACCTCTGCTTTGGCACATGCTCTGATTGCTAAGGAACATGCCAAGGACATTTTACTGGCTCTTGATTTGGAGACATGTGACCACGCATCATCTTTCTGGACAATAGGACTGTTCTCCCTGCCGTACTGTGTTGGGGGCCATATCCTCAGATTTATACTTCTTCCTTGTTCTCAGACTCATGTTTGCAGAGCAGTGACTTGTATTCCAGTCTACTGTGATTGCCTTTATACTGGTCCAATGTTCTTCATGTTTCACTGTTGCAGTCTTCGCATTTGGGTTATCCCTGCCAGGGTAGCCCTTGGCTGGCCCAAATACCAGAGACTTAGTATTTCTGCATCAGTTGCTGATGTTTGAGGACTGACATCAGGTCATCAGTGGTATAAAGGAAGGCAGCTGACACCATTACATCAGTCTTTCTTGCCATGGAGCCTGAAGCAGAAGCAGTTTGCATGAGTTTCGGATGGCTGCTCCCTGAGTTTTCATTTCCAAATTGAAGTTGAAGTCTTCTAAAGCTAAGTACCCCATTGGGGATCCTTTTTTCTTGCACTAACCGATGTCAAGAAAAGTTAATCATCTCGCCTGTGGAAAACAAATACCACAGCGAGACTTCCACTCTTATTGCGTGACTTGATTAGGCCCAGACGACATCCCTCGTTGTTGCTTCTGTGCTTTCTTTAACTCAGCTATCTGTCGTCGGGCCCTTATTGCAGCCAGATATTTTCATTTACAGTCCTCAAATTCCGATATGGCTTCGGTAAGCCATCCAACAGCAGATCTTCCGAAAAAGCGTAAAGATAAAGACAGAGACTGCACAGGTCCAAACCTTCTGACGACACTTCCGTTAAGTTAATCATGAGTCCTCCGGTACTCATTGAGGCTTTTTTGCAGCCCTTGATGCCGTCTTCATTTGATTTGCAGGCCACTACCGAGACCCTTTCGGAGTCCGGTATGCCACAGAACTCTTCTTCGTCTAAGGATCCTGCACTCGTCTTTACCTTGGATGGGTCTGGAGCTGCTGAGCAGGCACTGGCTTCCGAGGAAGTCCTTCGCACCACCGAATCTTGACACAAACTGACACCTTCTTTCGCAACTACTGTTCTTTCAAAAACAACCGAGTTCCTTAGGCCCAGGGTATGAACCACACCCAAGTAACCGACAACCCACTCAGATGCCTGCTACCTTGCCTCAGTCTCAAATGGTTAAAATGGCAGAAGACCTTATCATGCTGATTAGGGGAAGCCAAGCCACCCCCTCAAAAAGGAAAAGAGATCTGTCTCCAGTAGTTTTGTCTGAACAAGAGTCAGATGAATCTGATGTATCTGACTATGAAGACATGCAGCCCCTCTCCACCTATGAGGATTCTGATGCAGAAGAATCCATTCCTTCAACCTCTCCTCCACAGGATTTTTCTTTTGGGAAAATCCTGCATACCTTAAGGGAGCATTTCCAATGGGAGAGTCAGGACTACCCTTAGTCTAAAAAGAGACTCAGGGAATTCCTACATCTTTCGCAACACAGACCCTTAGCCACCCCCCTAGTCCTGGATGTGGAGGATGATGTCTTCCTTGAATCCAGCTTGACTCCAGATGCCCTCCCTCCTGCTCCCAGAAAACTAGACAGGTGCTACAGAGTCCCTGACTCACACAAATATCTTTTTAAAAATCCTACAGCTGACCCTGAGGTAATTTCTCAAGGGCCAAAAGGGATTAATGCAACCTCTGCTAAGAATCCCCCCCTCTCAGACAGGGATTCCCAAGCATTGGACAGATGGGGTAAAAAAATATACACCTCAGCTACTCTTGCTATCAGGGCACTAAATTGTCAGTTCCATATGCTTAAATATCAGCAACAGACCTTGGAACTCCTTAAACAAAAAATGCCCTCCTTTCCTGCAAGGGCAGAATCTAAAGATTTACAGGACTTAATGCATTCTGCAAGTCAAGTAACTAAACACACTTTACACTGTGGTTTTGATGCCCTAGAAGCTTCTTGCAGGGCAGCAGTCACCAGATCTGTCATTAGAAGACATGCATGTCTTAAGGAACAACCCCTGCCAGACTATGTCAAATCTAAATTGTTGGATCCACCCTTGCACAAAGATAACTTATTTGGCACTAAGGCAGAAGAAGTCTTAAAAAAGATGGAAAAAAAGCTAAATCTATGCAAACAGTTAAAGATTTCTTACAGGTCCAGCCCCCTAGGTTCAGCAGACATTTTCCCTCCAAGCACTGGTCCTTTCCTGTTCCGAGTAAACAGGCCCAGCCTAGGCCCCATGGAAACAGCCACCCACCGCCCCCAAACAGCAGCCCCAGGGAATGCAGAGATCTAAGTAGTGGACTACCTCTACTTCAAAACCAGAGAGTTCTAAGCCCACCGCCTTATGGTAAGAACTCACAATGACTCACCTCCTCCCTACCTCTCCTCTGCCCACCTTCACATACTCCTTTCACTCAAGCACCTGGGCCACCATTACCAAGGACCAATGGGTTCTGAACATTGTGTTTCAGGGATACAAATTCTCCTTCCACACTCTTCCAACCCTAAAAGGGTTCCCAGATCTACCACCAAATCAGTGGGCAGAGGCTCAAAAGCAAATCCATTCCCTGCTCTCTTTGAGGGCAGTAGAGCACGTTCCTGCAGAACAGATAGGCCAAGGCTTCTACTCCAGACTTTTTCTGGTGCCCCATCCTCGATCTACCCATTCTCAACACCTTCCTGGTGATCGCAAAATGCTCACCCTCCAGCGGCTGCTACCCATGCTTTCCAAGGACGCTTGGCTAGCAACTCTGGACCTAAAAGAGGCCTACCTCCACATTCCCATCAGGGAATCATGCAGAAAATATCTCCATTTCAAGGTAGGCTCAACACTTCAGTTCTCTGCACTTCCCTTTGGCTTATCTACTGCTCTCAGAGTTTTCAGAAAATGCCTGGCTCTGACCATTGCCTTTTGCAGGCAAAGAAATATGCAAATGTACCCCTACTTAGATGACTGCCTTATTCAGGCAGGCAGCCAGGAAAAGCTGCTCAAACACCTGGCCTTTGTAAAGAGCCAATTAACCTCCCTAGGGTACACAATCAACGAAAGGAAATCCAAACAGGTGCCCAACCAAAGGATAATCTTCCTAGGAGCAAGCCTGGACATAGCATCCCAGATGGCATACCTTACACCAGAGAAACACATTTTCCTGTCAGCTTAGTTCTCTCAACTGGCCACCAGGCCTCAGCTCTCTGCAAGGAAAATCCTGCAAGCCCGGGGGTTCATGGCATCTTGCACACTCCTCATTCCATATGCCAGACTGTATATGAGGAAACTTCAATGGTACCTAAATAGCCTTTGGTGTCAACCCTCTCAAGACCTGGAAACTCTTCTACCTATTATTCCTTGCCTGACAAAGGAATTTCTTTGGTGGGCAACAGCCTGCTCCCACAACAAGAGACTACCTTTTCCCCACACCCCACCACCCAGCCCCTCACCACAGACCCATCAGATTATGCTTGGGGTACACACCTGAGCAGCAGGTGCATACAGGGCCAATGGAGCCCACAGCAAATCCCCTTGCACATCACTCAAAAAGAGATGATGGCTGTGCAGCAGGCTTTGATAGCTTTCAAACCTCTTCTATCTCCAGGGGTTCTACTGATCAAAACAGACAAACATCACAGTAATGTGGTACATCAACAAGCAGGGAGGGACTCACTCCTACCCTCTGTGCAGGATGGCCGTGACCCTTGGCTCACAGCCTCTTCCATGCAATTACACTTGTTAACACAATACCTTCCAGGCTCTCTCAACTCCCTGGCAGACCAATTAAGCAGAAAGCTTTTGGACCCACATGAGTGGCAGCTCAACAGAAGTACCATCCTCCTAATAACTCAGAAATGGGGAACCCCGAAGGTCGACCTTTTTGCCTCCCACACCAGCCATCAGCTCAGCAAATTCTGCACCCAGGAGCATCACTGCATGGCTTGGAAAGTGGATGCCTTGTCCTTTCCCTGGGTCATCCTCTCTGTCTATGCCTTTCCTCTCCTACGTCTCATCCCCAAGGTACTGCTCAAAATAATGGAGGAAAAACAGAGGACCATTCTCATAGCTCCAGACTGACCCGAACAGCACCGGTACCCCTTGCTGTGCAGCCTGTCCCTGCTGCCTCCATGGCATCCTCCTCACAGTCCAAACCTTCTAACACAGAGGGAAGAGGAATTCATGCACCTCCAACTGCAGACACTGAATTTGGCAGCTTGGCCATAACCCCAGACCAATCTGCCATCCTCAGTAAACGGGTTCTGGATGTTATCCGTGAGGCCACATGCCCTAGCACCAGAAAGTCTTATGCATTATGCAGATAAATGGAAAAGGTTCTGCACCTGGATTCAGGCTAAGGGGGCCAATACAGCCCAGCCCTCCATCCCTCTCATCCTGGATTATTTAACTGACCTACTACTTAGTTCATAGGTTCAGACTCACCTTTGTGTTTGTAAGGCAAACACCTTAACCATTAGGCCACCCTCCCAACCCCTTAGTGGTCTCTCTCTCTCTCTCTCTCTCCTCTATAAAAATTCATGCCTCTGCTATTTCTGCTCATTTTCCCACTGAGCAGCCTCTTTTCTCACACCCTTTGATTAAACAGTTCCTCAGAGGGGCTAGCAACTCAAGACCCACAGAAGGGCTCCTACACCAGCTTGGGACCTTAACTTTGTCTCGGAAAAGCTCATCCTGCCTCCTTTGGACCAGCTTCATCTGCAGAGCTAGAATTTCTCTCCTGGAAGACAGTTTTCCTTCTGGCCATAACTTCAGCCAGAAGCGTCTCTAAGCTGCAAGCACTCATGGCTGTAGAACCCTTCATCATCTTCCATGCAGACATGGTATTCCTCAGAACTAACCCATCCTTCATGCCCAAGGTGGTGTCCAGTGTGGCTCTCAACCAATTCATCCATCTGCCCACCTTCTTTCCTAATCCACAAAACAAAGGGGAAAGGATTCTGCACTCTCTAGATGTGCACAGACAGCTCAGATACTATCTGGACAGGACTAAACCCTTCAGAAAGTCTGATCAATTGCTGGTTAGCTTTTCTACAGGGGCAGAAGGCAAAGCCATCTCCAAGCAAACTATTTCTAAATGGATAGCCCACTGCATCAACTACAAACAGCATGGTAAGCCTCCCCCCAAGGGGGTCAGGACAAACTCCACCAGAGCAGCCTCCACTTCTGCGGCTTTCCTCAGAGGAGTCCCCACCAGGGACATCCTGGAGGCTGCCACCTGGACATCTGTTAACACTTTTACCAAGCATTACCGCCTGCCTCTCTTCTTCAAATCCAGGGCAGGATTTGCCTCTGCAGTCTTGCAGGGCATTCTATCCAGCCCCTAGCTTCCTTGCCTCCCTCCACCCATTTCCTCAGCTTTGGGAATCTACCTAAAAGTGATGACTGCAACAGTGAAACATGAAGAACCATGGCACAGTTATGTATACTTAACATAAATGCAGATGTTCAAGTGTATTCACTGTTGCAGTCCTGGTTTCCCTCCCTCCATCCCCCTTTTTTCTCTTTTGTTACCCTTCTTCCTTGTTGTTCTCCTTTCCTTACAAGGGACATATTGGTATTTATTTTCCAGTGGTGGGGTTCTTCCACCAGAACCTGGCCTCCTACTTTGGGGGCTCCTGACAGGTTAAACTGATGTAATGGTATCGGCTGCCTTTATTTATAACACTGACGATATGACGTTAGTCCTCAAGCGACAGCATCTGATGTAGAAATACTAAGTCTCTGGTATTCGGGCCGGCCGAGGGCTACCCTGGCAGGGATAATTCAAATGTAGTGACTGCAACAGTGAATATACTCAAACATCTACATTTATGTTAAGTGTACACAACTGTGCTTTCTCACAGCATTCTGCAATGCATAGTACAGCTAAATGGACAGTTTAACACTTTAAGAAATCCAATAAGCGAAACAATCAGGGTTTCTTGTAGCTTTACTGAGATTCCTTAACTTTAATACTGTAAAACTGCAACACAATACAAATAGCAACATATCAACCTATGTACAATATACACCAGATCTAAGTACAAAAGAATTACAGCATACAAATTACTCACAGGCGATGCGATTACCAGGGCCTGGGGAAAGAAGGACGTATCTGCACTCCATGAGGGCTAGAAGTAAAAGAAAGCTGCTTGCTGACTTGAGTTACATCACTTCCTGAAAATTGCTATAATGCTGTAAAAGAAGATCTGATGTTGTCAGTCTTCATTCATTCTTGACTGTTGGGTCTTGGTTCCATCCTCAGAACTAACTCGGCCATTATATCAGGCTCATGCCAGCTAGAAACTCTCAAGCTAAGGCCACCCATAGTGCCTTTCTTCCCTTCCCCTCAGATCTCGTTTGCCACTTAGAATTTAGGACATGTCAGCCATGCTCTCAGCTAAGTGCTAAATTTTTCATGTATTTGTATATCTATATTTATCTATCTATATATATATATATATATATATATATATATATATATATATATACACACACACACACAGCAAAATCAAAAAACCAAGATAAATTGTGCAGAGACATGGAGACACAGCAAATAAAAACAGCAGTATTTATTGTTGTAAGCACTTTCACACCCTTCAGTGCTTCATCAGACAATATTGTAAATAGAAAAGCACATTAAATAGATCCATACAAATTTAAATGGACCAATAAAAATTCACATATCATGAAGACTTCATACAAATTTAAACTGATACATATAAAATGTGAACAATACAAAATAACTAAACAAACATTAAATAAACATTGGATCAATAAGACCATTTAAAATTCACTTCTTCGGCAACTTGCGTGCCTTTAGTGCTGGTTTAATAGAGATACTATCATTAAAACCAGAGCCTAAATGTGCTCCAAGTCTAAAAATTCATTTCATTTCTGCTGTATCAGTGAGAGCATAAATATCTCCCAACCTGATATTACTATATATCACTTGTAAAACTTGAAATGAAAACGAATGTGTTACAGCTTCTGTCATAGTATGTTTGGCTAAGGCACTATACAATAATTCTTTTCTTGTGCAATAAACATGATCCCTTATATGTTCACAAAGCCTTCTATTCATTTTTCCTACATAAAATTTTAGACACCTAGTACATTGAGCCAAATATATTGCATTTTTAGTGTTACAATCAGCCTGCACTTTAAATTGCCAAGTCCGTTTAGTGTCAGGATGTAGAAATTGTCCATTCTAATTATGAACGGACAAAAGTTACAACTGTTACATCTCATCGTTCCTCTAGATGAGGATTGTTGAACTTTCTTATTATTAGGGTAGCATAAAAGTTGTTTAAGTGTATTTTTATTTTTGTACACCACTCTCGGACGCACACCTACAATAGCCTAATCTGTATGCAAAATGTGCCAGTTCTTATATAAAACATTTCTAATCTGCTTAACATCAGAACTATATGATAAAATTCCACAAAATCATCAAAAAATGTGTCTAAAAATATTATATATAATTCCCATTCTAATATTATTATATTCCCATTCTGCCATAACTAAATTGTGGTTCCAACTGGTTCCATCTGTCTGCTGCCAAAGGCTCTCATCACAAAACACAAACACATTGTTATCTAGAATGATCTCTAACAAATAAAATAATAAATATAATAACCAAAAAATACTCCCTAAAAAAAAACTTTAAATCAGCTTTCAATATTCCTAAAACCCTTGGAATAAAAAAGAGCCTCAACATCTAAAGTCACCACAAAATTGTAGATGAATGGACAAGAGACAACTGACCAACCATATAATATAAATAAAAATAAAAATAAAAAGTGATCTATAGATATAGAATACCTATCTAAAAACTATTTCCAAATTGTCTATTACATAGATAGGAGGCTCAGTAAGCCATCCCAACCAGCCATATAGGTCTAAAATAAACTAGAAGTAGGATTTTTTTTTTTTTTGGATTTAAACCACCAAAAACCAACAAAAGGAATTCTACATTAATTAAGGCATATATAATATAATAATAATAAGTAAGTCCCACAGAGACATTCACAGACCCAAAAAATTCTCTTGTATTTGTTCAAATTGTCATGCTCTATATGTTACAAAATCTATATAATAGCTTTATAAATCAAGCTTAGCTTTTACAAAGACATCTAAAGTAGAAAAAAAATTAAAATATGTTGTTTAAGAAAACAATGTTCTTTTTTGAATGTGTTATTCCCAAAAAGTCATATATAGAGCTATATTCTGCAAAAACAGTTAAATTGTAATGAAGTCTCATCAACATTGATGGTTGGTGAAACCTAACCTTAGGAGAGAAACAAAAAAATCAAATGCAGTCAGAGAGATAGATTCCAGAATTCATACTGCAGTTGCCTGTTTTTCAGTTACATCTTTTTCAATGTCGAGGTTTCTTTTGTTTTTCGATTTTCCATTTTGTATTGCATGTATAATCCCTCTCGTGAACAGACTTACACGAAATCTTAAAAAAGGATTGTAAGTTGGTTCAGCAAGTAAAAAAAATGGAATGTTCTTTCTCTCTACTCTACTAATTCTCCAAACACTTGTGTACTTGCTTCTTCCATCTATTTTGTTCCTTGGCTAAGCGAATAAATACGTTGATTTAAAAAAATCGCCTATATCGCAAATTAACACTTTGTCAATAATTTCATGCAAAACACATCCATGGTGTCAATTCGTTACCCCTTAGACAGTTCTTCATATTTCAATTCAGTGATGAGCTGCATGTATGTTTGCTCATGTCAAGATTTATTTTTGCCAACTTGGCCAGAGAAGAAAGAGAGAGAATTTTGTGAACATTTAAAACCGTTCATTACTAAAAAGATTGCCTTGCACAGAACGGTAGAATACCAAACAATCCAATCACCCAAATGCCATATTCCATGGAGTGCCAAATGATGTCAAAAAAGATCAAAAAAACCAAAAGGAATAAACTCTACCATAATAGAGACAGTAAAATCAAAAAAATCAATACAAAAAATAAACTGTGCAGAAAGAGGAAAATACAAAAAAGCACAATAAAACAGCAGTAGCGTATTCACGCCTTCTTCAGTGCTTCATCAGACAATATTGTAAATAGAAAAGCACATTAACTAGATCCATACAAATTTAAATGGATCAATAAAAATTTGCATATCATTAAGACTTCATACAAATTTAAAGTGATACATATAAAATGTGATGCGGATTTTTATTGGTCCATTTAAATTTGTATGGATCTATTTAATGTGCTTTTCTATTTACAATATTGTCCGATGAAGCACCGAAGGGTGTGAAAGCGCTTACAACAATAAATACTGCTGTTTTTATTTACTGGTGTCTCCGTGTCTCTGCACAGTTTATCTTGGTTTTTTGATTTTGCTGTCTGTATTACTGTGCAGTTTATCACTGAGTTCCTTCTTTTTGGAATATATATATATATATATAGAAAAAATGCAATTTTTTGTCTCTCTAGCACTAAATTTGTTACTTAATATTTTCCTTGTTACTGCTCTAATTTTTTTGTGTGTGACTACTTGTTTTACCATCATTAGAATAAGCCCATCTCCTCCCTCTTACCTCTGGTAATCCTGTAAATACCATTGTTGGTATTCCCTTTTCCCACCTTTACACTTTGTGGGTATTTTCTTCAACTACCATTGTTGGTATGACCTTTCCTTAACCAAAAAAAAAAAACTTACTTTACTCTTTTTCTCTTACTCCATGTGTGTGTGTGTGTGTGTGTGTGTGTGTGTGTGTGTGTGTGTGTGTGTGTGTGTGTGTGTGTGTATGAGTAAGTTTGTGTCTGCGTGCGTGCCTTGTTGTTAAAAATTTTGAAAGATGACTGAAAAGTATAAAGGAACTACTGGTTTCAAACAGTTCGAGGAGTGTGGCAGAAAGATGCCCAGTTCGGTGTGTATTGTTTGGGAGTGCCACATTTAGAGAGTCAACTGCCATGTGAGCTCTGCAAGGGTTTCAGCACTTGAAACCTTGCAGAGAGACGAAACAAATTGATCCTTAAAGGGCTGTTAAAAATGCCCTTTTGGTGAGTCTTTGTCTGAGGTGGAGACGTCCAGGCCTCCCAAAAAAAAGAGAGTCTAAAAGGAGGAGCCCCTCCATTCCAGCATCTCCTAAAGCTCAAGAGTCTAAATTTTCTAAGGTCCAGGTTTCAACTCATACCTTGGAACCGAGGCCTAAGATTCCGAAATAATGGCATTGAAACCAATAACTTCCCGCTCAGTGCCGACAACTACTGAACCTATGAAAGTCGCCTCTGTACCGACCCCTTCATCAGTCCCTACGACCATCTCGGCACCAACAATAGTTTCTCCAGTCAAACTGGTCAACCCCCCACCAAAACAGATCATTGGTCAGCCGACCATGGTGCCGAAGGTCAAATCATTACCAAGGACTAGGTAATCTCCATCTGTTGACCCCTTCTTTGGTCAATTGAGTCCCTTCAATGAATGTCCAGAATCACCCTCATGGATGTCCATCCATCCAACCAGGAGTCTTTCAGAGCTTGATGTAGTCAGATTAATGGCTCAGCTCTTGGCAGCCAGAGGTCTCCCTACATCATCTAGGACCTCTCTCCCATCCGGAGCCAAGGTTTACTCTCCAAGGACTCCCACTTATCTTCCTCCGACAATCTCTCCACATGTTTTGGCCCCCTTAACCTCGATGCTTCTGGTGCCAATGGTGCCAATGGTGGACCTCACTTTGGCTCTGGTACCGACTCTGTGGTCAGAGGCTCTTTTGGAGCCAACCCACCCACAGGACCATGATTTTGCTGCCGGCTCTGGGATCCCTAGCTCAGATCTCATTTTTTTCTGCGGTGCCTTTTACAGTTCCTGGTGCTTTGTCAGTTCTGAGTCTTCTAGTGGCTCCTCCCTGGTTCTGAGATTGTCTTTCTCAGTTCCAGGCTGCCATCCCTCTTCGGGCAGGCCTGCCTTACAGATTATGGAGAGAGCTCTCTCACCTCAGCAGGCTTGCATTTGGCACTATCCACATTGGAGTGTCACATCTATGTATCCTCTGGCTCACACCTGTCACAATCTACTACATTGTGGCAGTGAGCACAAGAGCAGCAAGACACCCTGCTGCAGGATACCCTCTCTTCAGAGTCCTCCTCAAACCTTTCCCCTGAGGAGCCACCCTATAAGAGATCATGCAAGAGGAAGCACATAGATTCTCCGGAAGAATCTGTCACTGAGGATACAGATTATGATGAAAGGGAAGGGTCCCCATTGGTCACCCTCTGAAGATGTCTCCTTTGGAGACATCCTGGAAATCTTAAAACAGAGGGGTTATTGAGAAGTCCACAAACCCTTCCTCTGAGGAATCTGTTTTCTTTCAGGCTTCTCATGCCTGACCTTCTAATTCTTGGGTGACCCCACCTGCAGATGAATTGGTAAAACTCATTGTGCAGCGTGGAAGGCTCCTGACACTATAGAGCCAATTCCCTGGAGACCAGACAAAATTCTGTCTGCACCCAAAGATCTTACCCCACTGGTCTATAGATTTAGTGGTAGATGCTATGGTGGTGGCATCTGCCACAAAAAAGGAACTTGATGAGGAAAGTCCTGCTGTCCATCCTCCAAACCGAGAGTCTCGGATGATGGACAGATTCGGGAAACAGGTCTATGCTTTAAAGACCTTTGCCATACGGTGGTCAAATTTTTTGGCACATTTCATGTGACTTCAAAGGGACCTGATAACTGAGCTTTCAAGGACCTTGGCAGGAGCAGTGTCTGATGAGGTACGCAATAAGGTTGCCTCCCAGCTTGCCACCCTAGAATCTATCTCCAACTCGTCAATGCAGCTTATTGCACATACAGTCAAAGGGGCAGCCAGGGCAGTGGGTACAGATGTTGCCATTAGGCATCATGCCTAGATGTGCTTATGTAACTTTGCTGACCTTTTCAAGTTTTCCTTTGTCAGCCCTTCTGTTGATGCTACCTTGTTGCTTGGCCCAAAAGTCAGAGACACATTAGCCAGGTGTGAGAAGGATGGAAAGACCCATTCTGCTGTGGGCGTGCATTTTTCCACTCCTCAACAACCTTACTCCAGGAATCAGAGGAGTGGAAAGATGTGGTTCAGAAAGTCCCAAGGGGCTTTCTGGGATACACATGGTGAGTATTCTCCCCAGGGCTGAGGGGAGAACTCATCAGGAAGACATCCCTCCCAAGGCAAAGGGGGCCCGCACAACCAGGGTTCTAGAGATTCTTTCTTTGGACAAACCTACCAGTGCCTTCAGCAGCAGCCTGATTGCTTACCTCTGGAGGCAGTCAGGGGAAGATTCTCTCTGCATCATTTAGCATGGCAAACAATAAAATTGGATTCCTGGGTGCAGACAATAATTACCAGAGGTTACTGTAGCCCCTTCACTCTCAATCCCAAACCACAAAGATGAATCCCCGATGTTCCACCTAGTCAGAGGAATACAGCAGCACTAGAAATTCAAATGCTGCTTTAAAAAAGAGAGTCATTCAAACAGTCCCACCAGACCAAATAGAATCCAGATTTTACTCAAGATTCTTTTTAGTGCCAAAAAAGACAGGGGACTGGAGGCCAATCCTAGATTTCAGTGCCCTGAACAAGTTTATTCAACAAACGAAATTCCGGATGGTCACAGTTCAGTCTATCCTTCCTTTCCTGGAGAAAGATGATTGGATGTGCTCTGTTGATCTTCAGGATGTGTGTTACCACATAAAAATGAACAAGCGCTCCAGAAGATACCTCCACTTCCAGCTGGGAGCCAGTCATTACCAATTTCGAGCACTGCCCTTTGGTCTCACCACAGCCTCCCGTCACCAAATGCATAGCAGCAATAACAGCTCACTTAAGGCTACAGGGATTCCATATGTTTCCATATTTAGATGACTGGCTCCTCACAGCACCCACCAGGCATCTACTGGTTTCCACCTTGGACTCCAATGCTCTTCATCTTTCACTGTTGCAGTCATCACACTTGGGTTATCCTGCCAGGGGTAGCCCTCAGTCGGCCCGAATACCAGAGGCTTAGTATTTCTGCATTAGTTGCTGTCACTTCAGGACTGAAGTCCGGTCATCAGTGGTATAAAATCAGGCAGCCGATGCCATTACACCAGTCTTTCTTGCCGAGGAGACCAAAGCAGAAGTAGTTCGCACGAGTGCCGGTCGGCCGCTATCTGAGTTTTTGTTTCTGAAATTGAAGCTGAAGTCTTCTAAAGCTAAGTACCCCATTGGGAATCCTTTTTTCTTGCTCTAACCAATGTCAGAAAAAGTTAACAATTGTCTCGCCTGTGCAAAGCAAATACCACACTGAGATTTCCATTCTTACTGCGTCACCTGTTTAGGCCCAGACCATGACGTCCCTCATTGCCAGTTTTGTGCTTTGTTCAATGCCTGAACTATTCATCGTCGGGCCATTATTGTAGCTAAATACTTTTGCTCTCAATCTCTGTATTCTGAAATGGCTTTGGTAAGCCATCCGACTACCGATCTTCTGAAAAAACATAAGGATAAAGACAGAGACAGACCGCACAGGTCCAAAACTGCCAACAATGCTTCCGTTAAGCTGGTCACCAGTTCGCCAGTACTCAGTGAGGCACTTTTGCAGCCCCTGATGCCCACTTCAGTGGATTTGCAGGCTGCTATCGAGACCCGTTCCGAGTCTGTTATGCCGCGAGACTCTCTTTTTGACTACAGAACCTGCAGATGTCTCTACCTTGAATGGGTCTGGAGACGCTGTGCAGGCATCGGCTTCTGAGGAACTTATTTGCACTACCGATATTCTACACAAACCAACAAGTTTTTTCACGTCTTTAGTTCTTTCTAAAACTACCGAGTTTCTAAGGCCCAGAGTACGAGCTACGCCTAAAAAAACAACAACCCAAACTCAAGCTCCTGCTTCCTTGCCACAATCCCAGATGCTTAAAATGGCAGAAGACCTTATTTTGCTGATTAGGGGAAGCTAGCCTTACCCTGCTAAAAGGAAGAGAGACTTGTCCCCAGCAGCTTTATTTGACCAAGAGTCCGAAGACTCTGAGGTTTCTGAGTATGAAGACATGCCCTTATCTGCTTATGAGGATTCAAATGCAGAGGAATCCATTCCTTCTGCCTCTCCCCTAGAGGTTTTTTTCTTTTGGTGAAACCCTACATACTTTGAGAGAGCATTTCCATTGGGAATGCCAGGATTATCCTCAGTCCAAAAAGAGACTCAGGGAATTTTTAGATTTACCACAGCACAGACCCTTAGCTATCCCTCCTGTTCTGGATGTTGTGGATGATGTCTTTATGGAATCCGGTCTAACTCCTGATACTTTACCCCCTGCTCCCAGGAAACCTGACAGGTACTACAGAGTCCCTGACTCTCTCAAATTTCTTTTCAAGAATCCTACTGCTGACCCAGAGGTCATCTCCCAAGGACCTAAAGGAATAAAAGCAACTACAGCTAAGAATCCCACCCCCTTGGACAGGGATTCCCGAGCGTTAGACAGATGGGGTAAAAAAGTATACACCTCTGCAACTCTTGCCATTAGTTAGAGCATTAAATTGTCAGTTCCACATGCTGAGATACCAGCAACATACTATGGAACTCATTAAGCAAAGATTATCTACCTTCTCTGACTGTGCAGAAATAAAGAATTACAGGAGCGTATGCATTCTGCAAGCCAAGTCAGCAAGTAAACCCTGCAATGTGGGTTTGATGCCCTAGAAGCATCTTGCATGGCAGCAGTCACAGGTATGCCTGGCTTAAGGAACAGACCTTGCCAGACCATGTCAAATCAAAATTATTGGACGCACCTCTGAACAAGGACAATCTGTTTGGCACCAAAGCAGAAGAGGTTTTAAAAAAGATGGAAGAAAAAGCTAAATCTATACAGACAGTCAAAGAATTTTTGCAAGTACAGCCTCCAAGATTCAGTAGGCATTGCCCCTCAAAACATTGGTCCTTTCCAGCCCCCTCAAGAAGTGAAGCAGACCCCCCAGACAACAGTCTCAGGGTTTGCAGAGATCTAAGCAATGGAGTACCTCCACTTCTAAAACAGGGAGTGCTAAGCCACCCCCTTATGGAAAGAATTCACAATGACTTCTCAACTCCTCCCCTCACCTCTGCCCAATTGATCATGCCCTTAGGAGGAAAACTTGCCTACCATGCAAAAAACTGGGACTCCATCACTAATGATCAATGGGTCCTCAACATAGTATCACAGGGATACAAATTTTATTTCCACACACTGCCAACCCCAAAAGGGTTCCCATATCTTCCTCCAAACCGGCGGGCAGAGGCACAAAACCAAGTTCAGTCCCTGCTCTCCATAAGGACAATTCAGCCTGTTCCTGCAGAACGGATAAGCCAAGGTTTTTATTCCAGACTTTTCCTGGCACCCAGAAAAGAGGGCACCTTGTGCCTAATCTTAGATCTATCCATTCTAAACACCTTCCTGGTGGTACCAAAATTCAAAATGCTCACCCTACAGCAGCTTCTCTCTATGCTGTCCAAAGATGCCTGGTTAGCCACCTTAGACCTAAAGGAGGCCTATCTGCATATCCCAGTTAGGGACTCCTGCAGGAAATATCTATGTTTCAGTGCAGGATCTATGCATTATCAGTTGTCTGCACTTCCCTTTGGCTTATCCACTGCTCCCAGAGTTTTCACAAAATGCCTGGCTCCATCCATTGTCTTGCAGACAAAGAAGTATTCAAATTTACCCCTACTTGGGTGACTGCCTGATTCAGGCACAGTCAGGAAAAGCTGTTGCAGCACCTGACATTTGTAAAGGACCTGCTAAACTCACTGGGGTGCACTATCAATGAAAAGAAATCCAAACTAGTCCCGAGTCAAAAAATTGTATTCCTGGGAGCAAGCTTGGACACAGCATCCCAGATGGCATTTCTTACTCCAGAAAAACAAGCCTATCTGGCAGGCTACTTCTCTCAAATGGCCACCAGAACCCAGTTATCCACAAGGAAAATCCTGCAAACTCTAGGGTTCATGGTCTTCTGCATTTTACTAATTCCATATGCCAGACTGCATATGAGGAAACTTCAATGGTACTTAAAAAATCTTTGGTGCCAATATTTTCAGGACCTGGAAACTATCATACCTATGATACCTTGTCTAAGGAGGAGTTCCTTTGATGGGCAGCAGCATGCAACCACAACAAGGGACTTCCCTTTACACAACCCCATGCTGCCCAGACCCTAACCACAGACACATTGGACTATGCCTGGTGTGCACATCTGGACGGCAGGTGCATTCAGAGCCACTGGAGCCCAAGTCAAATTCATCTGCAAATCAAGCAAAAAGAGATGCTAGCTGTTCAGCATGGCCTAGCAGCTTTCAGATCTTTACTCTCTCCGGGACCTCTTCTAATCAAAACCAACAACACCACAGTGATGTGGTACATTAACAAGCAGGGGGAACCCACTCTGCAGACTAGCCATGACCCTTTGGAACACCGCCTCAGCCATGCATATTCACCTGCAAGCCCAATTCCTGCCAGGCAACCAAAACTCTCTGGCAGGCAACTTAAAAAAGAAATCTCCTAGACCCACACAAGTGGCAATGAAACCACAACAACTTCAGCCTTGTGACCCAGAAATGGGATACCTGGAAGGTGGACCTATTTGCCTCCCCCCTACAACCAACAGCTCAGCAAATTCTGCACCAAGGAACCTCACAACAAGGCCTGGAAAGTGGATGCTATCCTTCCACTGGGAAAACCTCTCAATCTATGCATTTCCCCCCTTCCTCTTCTTGCCAGAGTAATACTCAAAATAAGGGAGGAGAGACCAAGGACAATCCTGATTGCCCCAGACTGGCCACACCAGCACTGGTACTCACTACTGCGCAGTCTGCGTTGCCTTCGTGGCATCTCCCTCAGATTCCAACTCCTGACTCAGCAGGAGAGAGAGTTCTTGCATCCACAATTGCACACCCTGAACCTGGCAGCCTGGCTTATTCCTTGACTTCTCCTCCAGTGGCCAGCCTAAGCAAGCAGGTCCTGGATGTTATACGTGAAGCCAGATGACCCAGCACTAGAAAATCTTATGCTGGATCCAGACTAAAGGAGCTGACCCAGCACAGCCATCCTTATCTCTCATACTGGATTACCCATCAGACCTACTCCACAGGGGCCTTTCCTTCTCTTCCATTAAAATCCATGCCTCTGCCATCTCCGCACATTACAGCACTGAGCCACCTCTCTTCTTACACCCTCTCATCAAGCAGTTCCTGAGAGGGGCTAGCAACTTAAGGCCACCGAGAAGAGCCCCTACCCCTGCTTAGGACTTTAACTTTGTGTTGGAAAAGCTCCCGACCCCCATTTGAGCCTGTAGCTTCAGCAGAGTTGTTAATCCTCTCTTGGAAAACAGCCTTGCTTTTGGCCATCACTTCAGCTAGAAGAGTGTCTGAGGTACAAGCACTTAGGGCTGTGGAACCTTTCATCATTTTCCATGCTGACAGGATCTCCCTCAGGACTAACCCAACTTTCATGCCTAAGGTGGTGTCCAGTGTGGCTCTCAACCAATCTATGCATTTGCCCACCTTTTTCCCTAAATCTCAAAATAAAGGGGAAAGGATCCTGCACTCTTTAGATGTGCACAGACAGCTCAGATTCTACCTGGATAGGACTAAGCCCTTTAGGAAATCTGACCAGTTACTAGTCAGCTTTGCACCAGGGTCAGAGGGCAAGGCCATATCAAAACCATCTCCAAATGGATAGCACACTGTATCCATTTCTGTTACAAACACCATGGAAAACTACCCCCACAGGGGGTCAGAACACATTCCACTAGGACAACTTCAACGTCTACAGTCTTTCTCAGAGGAGCCCCTACCAGGAACATTCTGGAAGCTGCAACATGGAGTTCTGTTCATACCTTCACCAAGCATTACCACCTGCCTGTCTTTTCCAAATCCAGGGTGGGCTTTGCAACCACAGTCCTGCAAGGGCATACTAGCCAGCCCCAACTCTTCTTGACTGCCTCCACCCATTCTTCAGCTTTGGGAATCAACCCAAGTATGATGACTGCAACAGTGAAACATGAAGAACATAGTACAGTTGTGTACACTTACCATAAATGTAGATGTTCAAGTGTATTCACTGTTGCAGTCCTGGTTTCCCACCCTCCAGCCCCCTTGTCTCCCTCTTTCCTTACAGGGCTGCTGGTATTTACTTTGTACCAGTGGTGTTATTCCACCATAACTTAGCTCCCTATTTGAGGGCTCCTGAAATTTGGGGTAAGAAAAAATGATGTAATGGTGTCAGCTGCCTGTTTTTATACCACTGATGTCAGTTCTGAAGTGACAGCAACCGAAGCAGAAATACTAAGCCTCTGGGATTCAGGCCAACTGAGGGTTACCCCTGGCAGGATAACCCAAGTGTGATGACTGCAACAGTGAATACATTCGAACATCTACATTTATGGTAAGTGTACACAACTGTACTTTCTAAGGCTTGCAGAGTTATTAGGCATCTCAATAAACAGGGAAAAGTCGATACTATCCCCCACACAAAACACAGAAGTCATTGGAGCAACACTAAATACAAATTCCAAAGTTCCGGCTCGTCGAGTCTTACTTCTTGGATCCAGGATCCATGGCAGCAACAATCACCCTAGCTCTGGCAAGGTTACCACATAAGGCTGCTTCAGTGGCTATTGGCATTTCAGTCATCTCTGTTAATGCACCCAATGTCCCACCCAATCCACATAACCAAAGGATGCAAGCAGGATTTATATTGGTGGATGAAGCCAGAAGAGGAATTATGAAGCTGCCCCCTTTACACCCTCTCAGCCCAAGGCCATAGTGACCACGGATGCATCCCTGATGGGGTGGGGGGGCATTTTCAGGGAAAAACAGTCCAAGGCACTTGGTCCCCTGAAGAGGCCAAGTTGCATATCAACGTCCTAAAACTGAGGGCAGTGCTCTTAACATTGCAAGCATTTCAATCTGCCCTCACATTGGGGACAATTGCTTTTTAGTCAGCAACATGTCAGTGGTCTGGTACATCAACAAACAGGGGAGAACCAAATCCTACACTTTGTCAGGAAGCCCTAAGAGTTTGGCAATGGGCGATTGCCTCCAACTGCTTTCTGATAGCAATGCACATTCCAGGGAATTCCAACGTGATTAAGGACAAACTGAGCAAATGCATACTCCTGCCTCACAATTGGTTTCTCAATCCCAATGTAGTAATGAAGATCTTTTGTCGATGGAATCAGCCTTGCTGCAATCTGTTTGCATCTCCCATAAACCACAAATGCAACATCTACTTTGCCCTAATACCCCCATGGGGGAAGTTCTTGAGAGATGCTCTCCTACCCGTTTGGCCCCCGGGACTACTTTAGGCCTTCCCACCTATCCCCCTAATTCACCAATTTTTGAAGAAAGCTCAATGGTTGAGATGCAAAGTGATCCTCATTGCTCTTTATTAGCCCCATCAAGTCTGGTTCCCCTTTCTCTGGTCTCAATTATTTTACCACCTGTGGACTCTGGATCCAACTCCAGATCTGTTGTCTCACCCACACGGACTGATCCATTCCAACCTGCAGAGCCTCAAGCTGACAGCTTGGTTCCTCCACTTTCAGTAATTTCCAGATGGAATAATCTATTTACCCCAATACAAAAGATACTTCTGACTTCTCGTAAACCATCCACCAGGAAACTTTACCTTAGTAAATGGAACAAATTTGTGTTTTGGTTTTGATGACCTTTCTTTGATGTCTCATTGCCTTTGCAAAACCTTTCTAAAGGGCATTCTACATTTGAAACCACCCTTTAAAGAGCCGATTGAGACGTGGAATTTAATGTTAGTCTTACCAGGTTTGGTCCATCAGCCCTTTGAGCCAGCAGCCACCTGTGATATCAGATATTTATCTTGGAAAACTCTATTCCTGATGGCTATCACGTCGGCCAGAAAAATATCAGAATTGCAGACTTTGTGTTTGAAACATCTATATATCATTTTTCACAAAGAGAGTGTCACTTAGAACTAACCACTCTTTTCTGCCTGAAGTAGTATCAGACTCAAATATTAATCAGTCTATAGATCTACCAGTTTTCTTCCCAAATTTTTCAAACAAGGGGGAATATTGTTTGCATTTGTTGGCTGTACACAGACAATTACATTTTAATCTGGATAGAATGAAATCGTTTAGGAAATCAGACCAATTGATCTTATCCTTTTCAGGTACTCAACTGGGCAAACCATTTTCCAAAGTTTCTCTATTGAAATGGTTGAGAGATTGCATCACCTCTATTTATAACCAAAATAAGGTGAACTTATCAACAAAAGTTAGGGCTCATTCTACCAGATCAGTTTCCACTTCAGTAGCCTTTCATTCCAGAGCCTCTTTGGATAACATTTGTGCAGCGTTAACTTGGGCTACCCACCATACCTTTATCACCCATTATAAATTGGATACGGTTTCCAAGGGAAGAACATCCTTTGGCTCTATGGTACTCTGGAATTTCCTTCCTTAGGGCCTCCCGGGGCATAAAGTAGCTAGGGACTTTGTCCCAACAGTCAAGAATGAATGAATGAATGAATGAAGATTGACAACATCAGATAAAGAAGTTATGTTCTTACCATAACGTTCCATCTGTATTGTTGATCTTCATTCATTCTTGACATCCCACCCTCCTACCCCCTCCAAAGACTCCTGGAGGTTCGGAACTAGTCCTGGGTATCTAGTAGGGCAGTTGCTCAGACAAAGTTTCCACATTTTTTTCTATTCTATGGGCAAAACTCGATCTGAGGGAAAGGGAAGAGAGGCATTATGGGCAGCCTTAGCTTGAGTGTTTCTGGATGGCAAGAGCTTGATATAACGGCCGAGTCGGTTCTGAGGATGGAACCGAGACCCAACAGTCAAGAATGAATGAAGGTCGACAGCACAGATGGAATGTTATAGTAAGAACAGACCTTCTTTTTAATTCTGTTATAATTAAAAGGCCACTAGATGGCAGCAACAGATCAATAAATGCTGAAATTACACAACTATAATATAAATTTCCTAAATATGCTATGAAGGGCAGAATAGTACTAGTTTATCGAATGTCTAACATCTACTCACAACCTTTCTCGAATTTCTATGTAGATTTTCAGAATTCTTCTCTGGTTTTCTCTGAACTTTGAAAAGCATTTTTTAATGTTTTTCTTCTACTTAGACCTCCTTACAAAGGTCAAATACCACCATGGGATATACAGTTGCTATAACGAACTTTGACACAGTCTTCTTTACAAAATACAGCCAAATGTAATCTAAAATTCTTTACCTGAAACTCTGTCCTTTTTGTTGCATTTACTTCTGTTGGATAATGTCAGAACTTCAAGCATTATATTCTAAGTCCCCATCTTGTTTTTCCACATTGATACTGACATTTCACATACCAATGCTTCCTCCCTACTGAGGGCAGTGTCAGAATCCAACATTAATCAACCAAATTAACCTGCCATTATTTTTTCCCAGACTTTCCAAATAAAAGAGAATATGTTCTGCGCTTGTTAGATGTTTATAGATAATGACATTTCTACCTGCACAGAACTAACAACTTAGGAAGACAGATCAATTCTTGGCTTCCTTGACACATCACAAAATGGGCAAATTGGTCACAAACATAACTATGACCAAGCAGTTGACAGACTACATTTTGTCTCCACTAAATTGAATTTCCCTCTAACAAACCACTACAGGGTCTTTCAACTTCACCTGTGACCACTTCCACTATATTCCAGTCTATGCATAGAGTGCAGTTATGAGACAACTACTTGGTCAAATCTTAATAACCTTTAACATTCATTACAAATTGGAGCCGGTCTTGAGAGAGAGACCTTTTCCTCAACCGTACTCAGGAATATCCTTCATTAAAATTCGCCCAGGAATTCAGATAGCTGGGAATTCTGTGCCATACTTTGAGGAAGAATGAAAACTGACATCAGATAAAGAATTTATGTACTTACCAATAATGTTCCATCTGTGTTGTCCATTTTCATTCTTTCTGCACTCCCCACCCTCCATCCCCCTACATTTTCATGGGGCACTACATGTCCCATGTCTTCAGCTCTAATTATAACAATTCTTTATGGTCTTCATGTCAAGCTACAAACAAGATAGGAGGGATGGTGCATTATGGGTAGAGAATGAGCTTGAGAGTTTGTTGGTGACCACAAGCTACAGTAATGGGTGAGTCAGATCTGAATCCATACGTTGATGAAGAATGAAAATGAAACACACAAACAGAACATTATGGTAAGTACATAACTTCTTTTTAACATTGCTTTATCCTCATTCCGTTTTACATCAGACACTTTCACGTACTATCTTCAAGAACTACTTGAAGCTGTTGACCTTCAATTACTAATATTGCTTTTCTCCTATTTTTCTATATAAACTTTGCAACAATTTGACAAAGATCTTTATTTTCAGTGCCGTTTTTATCCACTCATTCATAGCTTGAGCAGACATTTCCTTTCCCCATTTTAAACATATCAGCATAAAATGCATTACTTAACTCATCTTGCACTGGAACAGTATTCACAATCACTGTCTTTAATATTTTATGAAATATTTCAACTGTAATTTCCTATTGTAACATTTTTGTTCTATTTAATTTCTTAACTGGTCATACTTAGTCTACATCTTTTTGTTCACTTCTCTACATTTTCTAACAATGAAAACTTGTAAATTGTCATACAGTACCTTCTTCCTCTCATTTATCTCCTGTGCTTCACTATTGACTACTAGTGGCATACCCCAGGGATCAGTTATTGGACCCAATCCTGTTTGGTATTTGCTTCTTGGGGGTCAATGTTAATGGCTTCTGGCTAACCATGTTTACAGATGAGTGCCAACTTGTGCCATCATAAACACCTTAGGGGACACCAATATTCTCCCAGAGGGCTTGCCCCAAACAAATAGCTTGTAGGACTAAAACTAAATGACAAGAAGTGCATAATTGTATTCTTCTGTGAGCATGGTTTCCCCTTGTTTAACTATTCCATTGACAATACACCCTTGAAAATGGGATTAAGGAACCTATGACATTGAAGTAGTGCATCCAGATCCAGGGCTCATTAAGCTGATCATTAAGTATACTGCCCCTTTCGCTATGTACCAGTCCAGAAACTTAACACACTTGTCTCACTTGATGGGCTGTGTCCTCAGCTGAGCTACATTCTAATGAGACATTTTAAGGAGTTGCCTATGCTAATTATCCATGTGCTGTTCCCTGGAAATGTCTGCAGTAAGGCATTTATGCAACAGTGTGATACAGAGAATGACTCAGCTATGCAATATCGCTTGGTTGCCCAAGTTAGTTATCTCTTTGAAAATTTATGTTCACCCATTACTCTCAATAAATGAGTCAAAATAGATAAAAGCACACTGCCAGCAGCTGGAGACTCAAAATAATCCACTTTATTCACACGATAAAACAATGACAACCACGATTGAGTGCTTTCTTCCCCTGACTGGGGATTTTATCAGAATCAACAGCTCTCATTCTAGCAATTAATTTATACACTTGTCCTAATGATGCCACTAATTAATACAATGCATTTAAACATACCCTACACACTAAAACCACCTCCAATATGTTCACTAAAACTATTAAAAAATCATATGTACAAATGTATTACTCTAATTTAACTTGACCATTTAACCTAAAACTGCCTTAATGGCCAAAATAGGCTTAAGAGAAATTACTTCATTTAACCCAGGGCTTTGGCAGGCTTGCAGCTTTATCTGCCATTTTGTCTCTTTCTTCTATGTAACATCTAAAATCATGCCCCCCCAGAGTTTGGTACTACACTTTCTAAAATTCCAAATAAGTATCCTACAAAATTAGAACAAACTTTTGAATGTTTAGAAAGTGCATTGTTGCTGTTACATGTGGAAATTTGGTAAAAATGTTCATAAATCCTGTCCCTCAAGCATCTCTCTGTCTTCCCTACATAGAACGTGGGGGCAGGATTTACACATAGCCAAATACACAACCCCCTTTGTCTGACAATTCCACTTGTCTAACCAAACTTTGGTTTTCAATGTGTTACCTAGGACTACATTTTCTTTATCAAAAATGTGTTTACATTGTGAACACATGCCACATCTTGTGGTACCATGTTTAAAATTAACACAACCTCTTGACGTTCCTTCAAACAGCTTCTTTAAATTAGTACCTGTCTTAAATACAAAGGTCCTACAATAGACCATAAAGTAGAATTACTTTTCAAAATTGCCCAATTATTCTCAACAATATTAATCACATTGTGTGCCTTAACCCAGTATGGTACCACCATAGCGCTCTCATATTTATCACCCTTGGCTTTTTCACTTTCTGTTCCAATACTGTCTCCAATGAAAGGCGTCCCCAAAAGAAGTTTGTATTTTTTTCCCCACTCTTTCCAGACATAGTCCATGTTTGCATGTACTAATTTGATTGGATAACCTCTTTCCAGAAACATATCAGCAACCTTTTTTAACTCCCCTTCAACATCATCCTCCCTGGAAGTCATCCGGGCTACTCGAACGAGTTGCCCCTTGATGATGCATTTCTTTTGATGCTGAGGGTGGTTGCTTCTGTATTCCAGATAGGAATTGCTGAAAGTGAGTTTCCTATAAACTTTTGATTTAAATCCCACTTCTCCCTTCTCAATAAGTGTGTCCAGATAATTTATACTGTTACTGTTACAAGTGTGGGAGAATCTCAGAAAACTTGATGTTTGATTCAAATACTCAACAAATTCCTTAACCATACTTGTTGTACCTGACCAAAGACATTTGTATTCAAACACTTATTGAGAAGGGAGAAATGGGGTTTAAATCAAAAGTTTATAGGAGACCCACTTTCAGCAATTTCTATCTGGTATACACAAGCAAACACCCTCAGCATCAAAAGAAATGTATCATCAAGGGGATGACCTCCAGGAGGATGATGTTGAAGGAGTTAAAAAGGTTAAAGAGGTTATCCAAACAAATTAGTACATGCAAACATGGAATATGTCTGGAAAGAAGGGAAAAAAATACAAACCTCTTTTGGGGACGCCTTTCATTGGAGACACTACTGGAACAGAAAGTGAAAAAGCCAAGGGTGATAGATCCGAGAGAGCTATGGTGGTACCATACTGGGCACATAATGTGATTAATATTGTTGACAATAATTGGGCAATTATGAAAAGTAATTCTACTTTATGGTCTATTGTAGGAACTAAGCCCTCCTTTGTATTTAAGACAGGTACTAATTTAAAGAAGCTGTTTGAAGGAACGTCAAAAGGTTGTGTTAATTTTAAACATGGTACCACAAGATGTGGCATGTGTTCACAATGTAAACACATTTTTATGTGTAAATCCTGCCCTCTATGTAGGGAAGGAGGGACAGGATTTATGAACATTTTTACCAAATTTCCACATGTAACAACAACAATGAACTTTTTAAACATTCAAAAGTTTGTTCTGATTTTGTAGGATACTTATTTGGAATTTTAGAAAGGGTAGTACCAAACCTGATTTTAGATGTTACATAGAAGAAAGGGACAAATGGCAGATAAAGCTGCAAGCAAATGAAGTAATTTCTCTTAAGCCTATTTTGGTCAGTAAGGCAGTTTTAAGTTAAATGGTCAAGTTAAATTAGAGTAATACATTTGTACATATGGTTTTTTAATAGTTTTAGTGAACATATTGGAGGTGGTTTTATAGGTTTTAGTGTGTAGGGTATGTTTAAATGTATTGTATTAATTAGTGACGTCATTAGGACAAGTGTATAAATTAATTGCTAGAATGAGAGCTGTTGATTCTGATGAAATCCCCAGTCAGGGGAAGAAAGTGCTTAATCATGGTTGTCATTGTTTTATCGTATGAATAAAGTGGATTATTTTGAGTCTCCAGCTGCTGGCACTGTGCTTTTATCTATTTTGAGTTGTTTTCGCACTGGGCTGCTCATTCTTTTCTCAATAAATGAGATTATGTTTGAGGTAATTGCTGAGGAGTTTAGTGGCAGGAGGTGGTGGGGTATATGTGTACATGCAGAGGGATGACAGTAATTATGTTTTGTGTCTGCTTTGGTGGTAACAGTAAGGAGTTTGAGGAAAGGTAGGGTAGGTGTGTGGTTGCACATCAATAAAAATGTGTGTGTGTCTGAGGGAGACTGCCATATCTGTAAAATTCCTTAGGCTAACAAGCAAATTCTGCAATATTGTGCAGAGGAACACAAAACACAACTCTTAAGTCATTTAAGTTAATAAAGCAACAGAAGGTTTGGCTGCACAAAATCGAGATGTGGGGGACACTAAGCTTATCAATTAAATAGTTACTGGATAACAGGTTTTGCAGCACAAAAGGTGTATGGGGAACACTAGGCACCAGGGATATTTTAATATTATTGTATGCTAATTCAAAAGTTAATACAGTTAAAAAGTATGCAAACCCTGTATCCTTAGTACAGGAAGCAACTCATTAACAACACTTTAGTTCTCTGCAATGAAGACTTTAATAGTAGAGTAGGTCTAGCATAAATATGCACTTTCTGAACAGTAACATGTATGCAACTCTAAATGTCTGGTATTATTGACTGACTGTAATGGTCCATGAATTTTGAGGGGCAAAGCAGGAATAAGAGGCAATATCGGGGACGTTTTGTAAAATCCAGGTCAGTTGAGAGACCCCCAGGGTGTGTTTGTCAGGTGGGCTGCCATACCTCTAAATGGCTGTACTTAAGACTTCCAGACAAAGCTGACAGGGGACACTAGATGATACCAGGGAGAATTTTTAAAAATTGCCTCAAATAACTTAAAATGTTAATAAAACAAAAGTTGTAGCATCATAATGCACACACTCAAAATTACAAACAAAACTCTGGCATTACCAACTGACTGCAATCATTTGCGATTTATGAGGGCAGTGAAAAAATAAGGTTACATCAGGGCAGGAAAGAGTTATGGTGGTTTGTCTGAATATGTGTATGTATGTGGAAGAATGAATGAATGGAGAGGTGCCTTTGCCAAGACAATACATGGACCACCAGAGATGATTTCTGCAGGAAAGTGCTAACTAGCAGTAACATCAGGTGATTCAGATACATACAGATTAGCTGATAATGATATCTTTCCTCACTGTGGCTAACGTGGCTCTGAATTGCATTTCCCAAAATTGTGGAAACTACTACTTTTGGCTGCAGCAGTTTCCAGGAGAGCAAGACAAAAACCTTCCCCACATCCTTTGTCATTTAATAACTTTTCTTTAAATGCTTTTCTTTCTTTTTTACCCTATCTCCTGTTGTATTTTCTTGCATTTTTTTCCATCTTTGTAGTTTTCGCAAGTACATTCATCAGTTTTTGAAACAGCATATTTATTTTCGGTCAGAATTTTATAATATTTCATTTCAAATGTCTGGTATATCCAGTTATTCTGTCAGCTCATCATTTTCACCTTCTGCTACCTACGTGGCATTTTGTTCAGTATTTTTATAGTGCTTATTATCTTTATATTTCATGTTTTATTTTTTTTGTAATTTCACATAATTTTATAAGCCAATGTTAAGTTGTCAATCTCGCCTTCATTCTTGCTGGATGAGTTCGGAGCTGATCCTCAGCTCAGACTTGGCCTATTATTAAAGCTCGAGAGCTATTTTTACCGGCTCAAGGCTATCCTATGTCCCATAATGCTAGGCGTGATATACCCAGATCTCGTTTGCCGCTTCAGCTACGAGGTTGCATCTTTTTGCCAGCTCCAGGTTGTATTAATATTTTTCTTGTTTTTAGTTAGCTTTTTGGGTTAAAATCTTAGCGATAGTTTTTTATAGTTACTACCCTTTAGATCTCTGTCTAGGATTCCCTCTTAGGTAGTTTTTTATACAGTTTTTCCCCTCACTGAATAGTTAGGCCCTTGGCCAAACTTCTTCCATACTTTTCTGTAGTAGAAAATCCCTTTGTTTTTTTTGTCTGTAGATGTATGTGTGTGCCTAGTTAAATTGTATTAATAAGTGTAGGGTTTTTTTGTGTGTATTTCTTGGTCTGTTACAACCTTTGTGTGTGTGTGTGTGTGTGTGTGTTTTGGCTGATTGTGACTAGACCTCCCAGAGTTGTCTTTTTCTGCCCGTCATCCTTGTTTCAGGATGTCGAAAGACACCAAGGTCTCGGGCTTCAAGAAGTGTGACTCGTGCTGTCAGAAGATGTCTCTGACAGACGGTCACACTTCTTGTGTATATTGCTTGGGCCCTCTGCACCTGCAGGACTCTTGCTCTGTCTGCCATCCGTTCAGTCCAAGAGTCCTGCAGGAACGCAGAAACAAACTTATTTTGAGAGGCTTGTTAAAGCCTGAAGGTTCCCAGGCTAAGCCTTCATCGGGTAGACCTTCCAAGCCCGCCAAACCGTCGGCTCCATGTTCGGAGCTGTCGCCGAGCGGTGCTACTACTACCACTGCATCGGTTCTGGCCGGAACCGATGATTCGAGGCCTCAGTCGGCTCCGACTCTGCTGTTGGAACCGTCTTCGAGCAGAAAGCGTTCCAGGTCTCTTTCCTTGGAATCTGTTCATTCGGCTCCAAAGTCTCCCTTGTTATCAGAGCGGAGTCACAGGTCCCATTCCTCTCGGTCTTCCAGGCTGTCAGACCATGACCTCGAGAGGGTAGTTAGCAGACTACTTAAGTCGCAGGCACTGGCCCAAATGTTGCATAGCCCTCCTCATCAGGCAGTGGCTTTCACTACTCCCTCTTCGATTCCTCCTCTTACTCTTCCTTTGAGTTCGGAGCCGGAGATGGTAGGGGTCGGGAATGTTGGAGCCGATACCACTCCTTTCGGCTCCCTCGTTGGCTCCGATCTCTTCCTTGGTTCCATCCTTGGAGGGATCCAGGTGCCTGGGACTCTCTCATCGGTTCCGAGGGGGCGAGTGGCATCGGACCCTTGTCCATCTCCATTCTCCCTCTCGGAGCTTCGGCGCAGGTGAGTTCGGCCCTGACATCGACCTCGGAGCCGTCCCTCTCGGTGCCGAGAGGAGTCCTTGTCTCTTCGGAGTGGGGACCCCCTTCCCTGCCTGATAGGGGTGCCTTTAAGGTCATGAGGAGTGTGCTGGCCCCTGTGCCTGCTCCACGGTCGGCTTCTTCGGCTCCTCCCTCTTTGGTGCCTGCTACAGTCTCTACCCTCTCTTCCGATCCCGAGCGTGGAGAACCGACGCTACAGGTAGCCCCATTGGGTGTATCCTCCTCTTCCGAGGCCTCCCCTGATCCTTCAGGGGAGCCCCCTTGAAAGAGAAAATGCAAGAGGAAGCATGTAGACTCCCCTGAGTCAGTCACATCAGACACTGACTTGGATGACTCAGAAGGGTCCCCAAGGTCCCCCTCTGAGGATGTCTCATTTTCTGACATCCTGGAGATTCTTAAGCAGAGGGGAAACTGATCTGCTCTTAACCCTTCTGAGGACAAGTCGGTGTACCTGGATGCATTCGGTTCTCGCCCTTCCACCTCCTGGGTGTCTCCGCCTTTCGACCCACTCATGGATGTGGTGGCTTGAAAGGTGTGGACGGCTCCGGATACTATGGAACCAACTCCCCAGAGGCCTACAAAATTTATTAAAGCCCCTTCTGACAAGCAGTTTCTAACTAAGGGCATCCCTGTTGATGCCATGGTGGTGGCGGCAGCCACTAAAAAGGAATTGGCTGACCCTTCAGTACCTGTCCATCCCCTAATAAGGAATCTAGGACTATGGACAGGTATGGCAAGCGGATGTTTTCCTCAGCGACCTTTGCTATGCGGTCTCTGAATTATTTGTGCCATTTCACCCGTCTCCAGAGAGACCTTCTCAAGGAACTGGGCGATACCTTACAGGACCCATCAGCTGCGGGGTCTCAGGAAAAGATCAACTCCCAGCTGGGGACCCTAAACTCTATTGTCAACTCCTCCATGCGGCTCATTTCCTATGCAGCTGATGGAGTGAGTAGGGCTGCAGGCACGGGCGTTGCTCTAAGGAGACACGCCTGGATGCGGCTTTGCAATTTTGCTGACCCCTTCAAGGCATCCTTCACTAACACCCCCCTTGATGGTTCTGCCTTATTTGGACCTCAAGTGAAGGATACATTGACCAGGTGCGAGCAGGAAGGCAAGACTCTCTCTCTGCTGTAGGAGTCCGTTTTTCTACCCCTTCTAGACCATACCCTAAGGGTCATAAAGGTGGGAAAATGTGGTTCCGCAAACCTCAGGGAGTACTGCCTGATGCACGTGGCAAGCTTCCCTCCAGAGGCAGAGGAGGGAACAATAATAGACGCCGCCCGAGGGGCAGGGGGGGGTCCACAGAATCAGGGTAGCAGAGAATCCTTCTCTGACAAACCCTTCCGGCACCCCTGAGGAGCTGCCCGACTGTCCACCTTCGGAGGCAGTCGGGGGAAGACTATCACTGTACCCAGAAGCCTGGCATTCCCTCACACAAGACATTTGGGTACGGTCGATCATATCCAAGGGTTACAAAATTCCCTTTATTCATACCCCACAACTGCCAAAAGGGCCCCCTCCAGACATTCCACCCGGTCTGAGGGATCAAGCAGCACTAGAAATTTCAAAGCTGCTAGAAAAAAGAGCCATCCAGCCAGTCCCAGCAGACCAGCAAGGATCCGGAGTCTACTCCAAGTTCATTTTGGTACCAAAAAAGACAGGGGACTGGAGACCTATTTTGGATCTCAGCAGGCTGAACAAGTCTGTTCAAAGAACTAAATTCTGGATGGTCACGCTTCAGTCCATTCTACCCTTCCTGGGTCAGGACAATTGGATGTGCTCTATAGACCTTCAGGATGCGTACTATCATATCAAAATGAACAGGCACTCCAGGAGGTTTCTCCGCTTCCGGCTGGGAGCCAGTCACTACCAATTCAGAGCCCTGCCCTTTGGCCTCACCACAGCCCCCAGGGTGTTTACCAAATGCATGGCAGTGGTTGCAGCTCACCTGAGACGAAAAGGATTCCAGGTGTTTACATACTTAGACGACTGGCTCCTTACTGCCACCACCAAGCGTCAGCTACTCCATTCCAGAGATTATGCCCTCCAAATTTGCAACGAGCTAGGTATCTCTATAAACTCTGAAAAGTCTGCCTTGTCAATCTATTACCTTCATAGGTGCCATTTTAAACACTGTGGAACTGTCAGCAAAACTGCCTGTACAAAGGATTTCAGACATTCGCGATCATGTTCAAATCCTACTACAAGAGAGCAGAGTCCAGGCCAGATTTGTACTAAAAACCCTAGGTCTCATGTCAGCAACTATCACATTACTCCCCCTAGCTCGCTTTCACATGCGGATCCTGCAGTGGATGCTGTTTTCCCAGTGGTCCTTTCAACAGCTTCTAATGTCACACAGCATTCTAATCACTCAGTCATGCAAAAGGTACCTTTCGTGATGGATGGTCTCCCCTCAGGTTCTTCAGGGCAGACCCTTTGTCCTTCCTCCTCCTGTGGCTACTGTGACAACGGATGCCTCCCTGATCGGGTGGGGGGGCATTTTCAGGGCAGGACAGTCCAGGGCACATGGAAGCCTTTCGAAAGCCACCTGCACATAAATGTCTTGGAAATGAGAGCGGTACTTTTAGCGTTGCAGGCCCTTCAAGACTCTCTACCCACCGGGACTATTGCAATTCAGACAGACAATATGTCTGTAGTGTGGTACATCAACAAGCAGGGTGGAACCAGGTCCTACCCCCTACGTCGAGAAGCACTCAGACTGTGGCAGTGGGCAATCTCTTCTCAACGGTTTCTGGTAGCAATGCATATCCCCAGGAAGTCCAACGTCATAGCGGACAGGCTGAGCAAAGCCATTCTCATGCCCCACGAGTGGTCTCTCAACCAGCTAGTAGCGGAAAAAATCTTCAGGAGGTGGGGTCAGCCTTGCTGCGATCTTTTTGCAACCCCTCAAAACAGCAAGTGCCCAGACTTCTTCACCCTCTTCCCTCTCCCAGGTCTTCCCCCCAGAGACGGTCTAGTCCACGATTGGCCCTGGGGTCTTCTGTATGCTTTTCCCCCCTTTCCCTTAATTACTCAGCTAATACAGAAAGCAACTGTTTTGAGATCCAGAATGATCCTTGTTGCCCCTTACTGGCCTCGACAAATTTGGTTTCCGTTCCTGCAACGTCATCTACTAGATCAACCCTGGCATCTGGACCCAGCGCCAGATCTTCTGACACATCAGTCGGGCGAGCTGCATCAATCTCTCCAATCTCTCAACCTCACAGCTTGGTTGCTCCACTTCCAACCCTAGCCAGGCTTCCCTCAATCTCTCATTCAGTTCATGACATCATCCTCGCTTCGCACAAGTCTACTACCAGAAAGACTTATGCTAGCAAATGGAAGTGTTTCTCTGTTTGGGCAGGGGAGAAACAAGTTGACCCTTTTACAGCCCCTGTCCATACAGTCTTAGAGTTTTTGGAAGAACTTTTTCAAATGGGATCTTCTTCAGCCACCATCAGAGTTCAGTTGGCAGCTATTGTGAATTTTCATGTTGGATTGTCAGAGACCAGCATTATGTTACACAAACTTTGTAAAGCCTTTCTGAAAGGAACTCTCTTACTTAGGCCCCTGGTAAAAGATCCTCCCCCACCATGGGACCTAAATTTGGTGCTGTCATCTTTAATTCTCCCTCCCTTTGAGCCTGTGGCTTCCTGTTCGTTAAAGTTGCTCTCTTGGAAAACTCTGTTTTTAGTAGCCATCACTTCAGCGAGAAGGGTATCGGAACTTCAAGCCCTTTTTGTTCACCCTCCTTACCTTGTTTTTCACAAAGATAGAGTGTCACTTAGGACTAATCCATCCTTTTTACCCAAAGTACTCTCTGAAAAAAATCTGAATCAGACCATCGATCTTCCTGTTTTCTTCCCACTTTATACCAATAGGTCTGAACGGAAATTACATTGTCTAGACGTTCACCGTCAATTACGCTTCTACCTGGATAGAACCAAGCAGACGAGGAAATCAGAACAGTTCTTCCTGTCTTACGCAGAAGGGAAACAAGGCCTGCCAGTTTCCAAAGTAACCATGTCCAGGTGGTTGACCTCTGTTATCATGCTGATTTACTAATTGAGGCATAAAGAGCTCCCTATTAAGCCCAGAGCTCATTCAACCAGAGCATTAGCTTCTTCAGTAGCCTTTCAGGCAAGATTGCCAATGGATTCAATTTCTGCAGCGGCCACATGGGCCTCTCCTCATACCTTCATTTCTCATTACAAGCTGGGACATGACCTCTAGAAGTAGGGCTGATTTTGGTTCCACTGTACTCAAGAGTTTGTTCCATTGAGCCACCCAGGACTAAGGTGCTAGGGACGCTGTCCCATCCAGCAAGAATGAAGGCAAGATTGACAACTTAACATTGAGAAGTTATATACTTACCATAATGTTCCATGTTAGTTGTTTTCTTCTCACCTTTCTTGCGTCCCACCCTCCATCCCCCTAGCCTGGCAAGACTGAGAGTATCTTCTGAGATGTGTTATCATGAGAGTTATCTCCTTAGCTACCTCTTTCTTTTTCTTGGTAACTCTTATAAGAGTTTTGTATACCTAGAGGTATAGAGGTAGATATATATATATATATATATATATATATATATATATATATATATATATATATATATATATATAATCTCTGTCATGGTGGGGACATGTATGTCCATAGTGTTGTTAGCTATCAAACGAGATCTGGGTATATCACGCCTAGCATAGCCTCGAGCCGGTAAAAATAGCTCCCGAGCTTTAGTAATAGGCTGAGTCGGAGCCGAGGATCGGCTCCGATCCCATCCAGCGAGAAGAAGACAACTAACATGGAACGTTATGGTAAGTACATAACTTCTCATTCAGAAGTATCCCACATCTCCATACAGTATTTTAAATTATGTCTGTGCTTACCACATTGAACACCTCTTTGTTTTATAGTCTGCTGCAAGATTATCCAATTTCCCAAATAGCATGATTTTGGCAGGTTCCAGTTTACCATTTCCTCTTGTAACCAATAATTACAACATTTGATAAATGATGCAGAATAGCCCAGGCCTCACACTCCCTGGTCCATATCTTTTTGCAATCAGTTTTATTTTGATCTCATGCATGGTTGCTCGTGGTTCTCAGAAGTTTTTTTAGTGCTATTAAAACACATCATCCATTCTTAATTGTAAAGTCATTTAGTTTCATTTCAGTTCTGAAATTATTTTTCATATAAAGTTCCTCCATTGAAGAATATCGTTTGTTTTACCAAATTCTGCAACAAACCTTACCCAGCAATAAATGTCACATCCATGTAAGATTCATTCATAGTATGTTTTAATAAATGCATTTGTCTGACAGCAAAACTTAAAAGTTCAGTTTTTCCCCACAGTACATGCTTATCCATGAGTTACTGGCCTTTCATTTTAATGTCAACTGTTATTCTAAGTTTTACTGTGGGATTTACTGGTTTACTATCTAACACGTTCTTTTGTTCTGCTGCAGCTGCATAGGAATTTACCAGGAGTGCTCCCACTTTTTGGTGGCAGTACCATATTATCTTTGTTTCAAATAATCCAGGAATAAAAGTCAAATCCTTTTTCAATCACCACTTCATGTACGTTTTCTTCTCCATCTGGAAATGTTTTTCTAAAGTTTCTCAAGTGCAAAGCATCATTTGCAAATTCAAGAGCATCCGTCATTTTATATAAAACACTATCTTCCAATCCATCTATGACATAATTATTTCCACTGATTTATTTTCTTTCACTGCATTATTTTGAATTTGCTCCTACTACCTTCCATCTCAACTCAATGAGTTTGAAAGGTTCAAAATACAGAACACCATTGATAGTATTTCTTCATGTACTGAAAGGAATTTTTCACCTATTCCAGCTTTTGAAGAGGGTGTTAATTTTGGGTGGCTTGCAATCACAGTAACCTGAAGTAATTTTCTCTTGAAGTGTCAAGAATTTCGTTCCCCATCCTCATTGCTGCCATATTTCTTACCTAAACAGCACTTTAATCAGTACCTTTACAGATATCCCCCAATTTTAGACAGATCTAAGGGTTTTAAACCTAGATAAGCCTAAAAGAGATGTTCCCAGAGGTTAGTTGGTTAAAAGGATTTTAAAGATGAAACAGCTTGAATTAGTAACTGTTTGAAATTTTGGGACTTGCTTTGCTGATTCCTAAGATGTGCAGACTGTAAGTTCAAAAATATGGACTTAGCGGTCTTGAGATTGACCTTTCTGAGAATGTCCCCTTGATATTCTTCATGTTTCACTGTTGCAGTCATCACACTTGGGTTATCTGCCTGCAGGTAGCCCTCAGTTGGCCCGAATGCCAGAGACGTAGTATTTCTGCTTCGGATGCTGTTGCTCCAGGACTGACGTCAGGTCATCGGGGGTATAAAAACAGGCAGCCGACACCATTACATCAGTCTTTCTTTATGAGGAGCCCAAAGCAGAAGCAGTTCGCAAGTGCCGGTTGGATGCTACCTGAATTTTTGTTTACAAATTGAATAATCTTGAAGTCTTCTAAAGCTAAGTACCCCATTGGAGATCCTTTTTTCTTGCTCTAACCGATGTCAGAAAAAGTTAACAATAGTCTTGCCTGTGAAAAGCAAATGTCACACAGAGATTTTCATTCTTACTGCATCACTTGTTTAGGCCCAGACCATGATGT
The DNA here is from genome assembly GCF_019279795.1 of Protopterus annectens. Lineage (NCBI taxonomy): Eukaryota > Metazoa > Chordata > Ceratodontiformes > Protopteridae > Protopterus > Protopterus annectens. Next base: position 432,428,712 of record NC_056737.1, on the reverse strand, counting down.
ACCTCGCTGTTGGTTTTGTGCCTTGTTCAACGCCCAAACCATTCGTCGTCGGTTTCTCTTTGTCGCTAAATTCTTTCATTCTCGATCTCCATATTCTGAAATGGCTTCGGTAAGCCATCCGACTACCGATATTCCGAAAAAAACATAAGGATAAAGTCTAGTCGCCAGTTCGCCGGAACTCAGTGAGGCACTTTCGCAGACCCTGATGCCCACTTCAATGGATTTGCAGGCCTCTACCGAGACCCATTCGGAGGCCGATATGCCACAAGACTCTTCTTTGACTATGGAACCTGCAGATGTGTCTACCTTGGATGGGTCCAGAGCCGCTGTGCAGGCACCAGCTTCTGAGGCAGTTCTTCGCTCAACCGATGTTCGACTCAAACCGATGACTTTTTTATTTAAAACTACAGAGTTTCTTAGGCCTAGAGTACACGCTATGCCTAGAAAACCAACGACCAAAACGCATGCACCTACTACCATACCACAACGACAAATGCTTAGAGTGGCAGAATACCTTATTACAATGATTAGGGGAAGTCAGCCTTCCCCTGCTAAGAGGAAAAGATACCAGTCCCCTGCAGCTCCAACAGACCAGGAGTCCGATGACTCTGAGGTATCTGATTATGAAGACATGCCCTTATCTGTTTATGAGGATTCAGATGCAGAGGAATCCATTCCATCTGCCTCCCCTCCAGAGGATTTTTCTTTTGGTGAAACCTTACATACTTTGAGAGCATTTCCACTGGGAATGCCAAGACTATCCTCAGTCCAAAAAGAGGGTCAGAGAATTCCTAGATTTGCCACAGCACAGGCCTTTAGCAATACCCCCTATCCTGGAGGTTATTGATGATGTTTTCTTGGAATCCAGTCTTACTCCTGATACTTTACCTCCTGCCCCTAGGAAACCGGACAGGTACTACAGAGTACCTGACACTCACAAATTTCTTTTCAAGAATCCTACTGCTGACCCAGAGATCTTTTCCCAGGGCCCTAAAGTTATCAAGGCAAATATAGCCAAGAATCCCACCCCTTCAGACAGGGATTCCAGAGCTTTGGACAGATGGAGTAAGAAGGTATATACCTCTGCAGCTCTTGCTATTAGTGCACTGAATTATCAGTTTCACATGCTGAAGTACCAGCAACATATTATGGAACTTATTAAACAAAAAGTGGCTACCTTTACAGATTGTGCAGAAAATAAAGAATTACAGGAGCTTATGCACTCTGCAAGCCAAGTCAGCAAGCATACTTTGCAGTGTGGCTTTGCCGCCCTAGAAGCATCTTGCCGGGCAGCAGTCACTGGTACTGTACTGAGAAGACATGCTTGGCTCAAGGAGCAGACTTTGCCAGACCATGTCAAATCAAAGTTACTGGATGCTCCTTTGAACAAGGGCAGTTTGTTTGGCACCAAAGCATAAGAGGTTCTTAAAAAGATGGAAGAAAAAGCTAAGTCTGTGCAGATTGTTAAAGAATTCTTGCAAGTGCAACCCCCTAGATTCAGTAGGCATAGCCCTTCCAAACACTGGTCCTTTCCAGCCCCCTAAAGGCCATCTCAAGCCAGACCCAGGGGAAACAGACCACCCAGACTACAGTCTCAGGGTATGCAGAGATCTAAGCAATGGAGTGCCCCCACCCCCAAAGCAGGGAGTGGTAAGCCACCTCCTTACGGAAAAAACTCACAATGACGTCTCTACTCCACTCCCATCCCTGCCCAATTGCTGGTGCCCCTAGGAGGAAAAACTGGATATCCACCACACAAGTCCAATGGGTCCTCAACATTGTATCCCAGGGGTACAAATTTTACTTCCACACTCTGCCAACCCCAAGAGGGTTCCCAGGCCTTCCTCCAAACCAGTGGGCAGAGGCTCAAAGCCAAGTTCTTTCCCTGCTCTCCATCAGATCTATTCAGCTGGTTCCAGTAGAACAGATAGGTTAAGGATTCTATTCCAGACTCTTCCTGGTACCCAGAAAAGAGGGCTCTTGGCACCCAGTCCTGGATCTTTCAATTCTCAACACCTTCCTGGTGGTACCAAAATTCAAAATGCTTACCCTGCAACAGCTTCTACCTACGCTAGCCAAGGATGCCTGGTTAGTCACCCTAGACTTAAAAGAAGCCTATCTGCACATCTCTATAACGGAGTCATGCAGGAAGTATCTACGTTTCAGGGCCAGATCTATGCATTATCAGTTCTCTGCACTTCCCTTTGGCTTATCCACTGCACCCAGAGTATTCACAAAATGCCTGGCTCCAGCCATTGCTTACTGCAGGCAGGGAAACATCCAAATTTACCCATACTTGGATGACTGCCTGATTCAGCGGACAGTCAGGAATTGCTGTTGCAGCACCTGACATTTGTGAAAAACCTTCTCACTTCCTTGGGGTTACACCATCAATGAAAAGAAATCAAAACTGGTACCCAGGCAAAAGATTGTATTCCTGGGAGCAAGCTTGGACACAACATCCCAGATGGCATTCCTCACCTCAGAAAAACAAGTCTTGTCTGACAACCTACTTCAAACAAATGGCCACCAGAACCCAGCTATATGCAAGAAAAATACTGCAGGCCCTAGGATTCATGGCCTCATGTATACTGCTAATTCCATATGCAAGACTGCATATGAGGAAACTTCAATGGTACTTAAAAAGTCTTTGTTGCCAACATTCTCAGGATCTGGAAACAGTCATTCCTGTCATACCCTGTCTAAGGGCAGAGTTACTTTGGTGGGCAGAAGCATGCAACCACAACAAGGGACTGCCCTTTATTCAACCCCACGCTGCCCAGACCACACAGATTCATCAGATTATGCCTGGGAAGCACACATGGACGGCAAATGCATTCAAGGCCACTGGAGTCCAAGTCAAATTCATCTGCATGTCAAGCAAAAAGAGATGCTAGCTGTGCAGAATGCCCTGACCGCTTTCAGATCCCTACTCTTTCCAGGACAACTTCTAATAAAAACAGACAACACCACAGTTATGCGGTACATCAACAAGCAGAGGGGAACCCACTCTTACCCACTCTGCAGGTTAGCCATGGCCCTGTGGAATATGGCCTTGGACATGCAAGTCCATCTGCAAGCTCAGTTCCTGCCATGCAAACAAAACTCACTGGCAGACGACTTAAGCAGAAATCTCCTAGACCCACACGAGTGGCAATTGGAGCCCAGCACCTTCAACCTTTTGATTCAGAAATAGGGGACCCCAGAGGTGGATCTCTTTGCCTCCCCTTACAACCACCAGCTCAGCAAATTCTGTACCAGGAACCCTCACAGCAGGGCCTGAAAAGTGGATGTCCTTTCTTTTAAGTGGGTAAATCTCTCAATCTATGCCTTTCCCCTTCTCTCAAGAGTATTACTTAAGATAAGACAGGACAGACCAAGGACAAGTCTGATTGCCCTGGACTGGCCATGCCAGCACTGGTACCTACTCCTGCACAGCCTGTCACCGGTGCCACCCTGGCACCTACAACAGAACCCAGCCCTGCCCTCTCAGCAGGAGGGACAGATTTTACATCCGCAACTGCAAACCCTAAATCTTGCAGCCTGGCTTATTTCTTGAATTCTCCCCCAGCAACCCTAAGCAAACAGGTGCTGGACGTCATTCTTGAAGCCAGAAGACCCAGTACAAGAAAATCCTATGCTGATAAGTGAAAAAGGTACTACTCCTGGATTCAGTCTAAAGGAGAGGACACAACTCTGCCCTCCCTGCCTCTAATCCTGGATTACTTAGCAGATCTACTCCACAGAGGCCTATCCTTCTCCTCCATTAAGGTACATGCCTCAGCCATTTTGGCCCATTACAACATGGAGCCACCTCTCTTCTCGCACCCTGTTATCAAACAGTTCCTGAGAGGTGCAAACAACTTAATGCCACCTAGGAAAGCACCCACCCCTGCTTGGGACCTTAACTTTGTACTGGAAAAGCTCACACTTCCCCCTCTTTGAACCTGCAGCATCAGCAGAGTTAAAATTCCTCTCTTGGAAAACAGCCTTGCTTCTGGCCATCACTTCAGCTAGAAGAGTGTCTGAGTTACAAGCACTTATGGCTGTGGAACCCTTCATTATTTTCCATGCTGACAGGGTTTCCCTCAGGACTAACCCTTTCTTTATGCCTAAAGTGGTGTCCAGTGTGGATCTAAACCAATCCATCCATTTGCCAACTTTCTTCCCTAATCCTCAGAATAAAGGGGAAAGGATCCTGCAATCCTTGGATGTGCACAGACAGCTCAGATTTTACCTTGATAGGACTAAGCCCTTCAGAAAATCTGACCAGTTACTAGTCAGCTTTGCAACAGGGGCAGAGGGCAAGGCCATTTCAAAACAAACATTTTCCAAATGGATAGCACACTGCATCCATTTCTGCTACAAGCACCATGGGAAACCAACTCCTCTGGGGTCAGAACACATTCCACTAGGGCAACTTCTACCTCTGCAGCATTTCTCAGGGGAGTCCCTACCAGGGACATCCTGAAAGCTGCTATCTGGAGTTCTGTACACACCTTCACCGAGCATTACCACCTGCCTATCCTTTCCATATCCAAGACAGGTTTTGCAACAGCAGTCCTGCAAGGCATATTAGCCAGCCGTAACTCTTCTTGACTGCCTCCACCTTCTTCAGCTTTGGAAATCCATCCATGTGTGATGACTGCAACAGTGAAACACGAAGAACATAGTACATTTGTGTACACTTACCATAAATGTAGATGTTCGAGTGTATTCACTGTTGCAGTCCTGGTTTCCCTCCCTCCAGCCCCCTGGTTTCTCTCTCCTCTCTATGGCTATTACTCAACCCTTTCAGGGATATTGGTATTTACTTTTTACTGGCTGTGTTTTCCCCACCATAACTTAGCTCCCTATTTGGGGGGCTCCTGTCATTTGGGGCAAGAAAAACTGATGTAATGGCATTAGCTGCCTGTTTTTATACCCTTGATGACCTGACATCAGTACTGGAGCGACAGCATCCAACGCAGATATACTAAGTCTCTGGTATTCAGGCCGACTGATGGCTACCTGCAGGCAGATAACCCATGTGTGATGACTACAACAGTGAATACACTCGAACATCTACATTTATGGTAAGTGTACACAACTGTACTTTCTCAGAGGTGTAGTAATCTTGTAATTGGTATATGCAAGTATGGGAGTTCTGGGGACTTGTTTCCCTGCAAAAAAAAAAAAAAAGGTATAAAGGAGAAGAGCAATGTTCAATTTCCGCTCGTCTGTATTTTCAGTCTTTTTGTCCAGCATGTTAGGACTCCGCATTTTGAGTTCCAGCATTTCAGTAGGAGGCTATTTAAATGCTATTCCCTCAGGTTATCCAAATGTAGGGAGCTCAGAACTGGATAATCTGTAAAGGTTTTCTCTGAGATCAGTTGTACCTAGGAGATTTTAATGGTGGGTGACCTAAATTTTCTGTAAGTTTTCTTTTGTTTAAAACCACCATCTTTGCTTCTGCTTTATTTTCCATTTTATGGCACTTTTCTTTGCTGTAAGACCTTCAGAAGGCGCTTATATTTTATGTACTGATAAAGTACTATATTAAGCAAAGATTCATGACAGTAGTTTAATTTGGTTCTATGTCAGTATACGTTTTAGATGGGGAATTTTGAACCTCTGAGTACCTATAGAGGTTTGAGTGATGGGAACTAAGACTTAAATTCTTCATTATTTTAATTTCCATAGGTAAAATGAGCTTTTCTCTGTGTAAATTTAGATGCATCTAATCTCGTCTTACTCTGACATTTGTTCCCTTATGAAAAGAACTATTTGAAAAAAAGTTTTAAATTGTGCTTTTTGGTGTTTCCTGTTTTTCCTAAAATAAGAAATACAATAAGTTATGAAGCTGTCAGAAGAAAATGTTTTTTTGACTTGTATACAGTAGAGAGTCAATTATCCAAACTAATTGGGGCCTATGGTAGTTCGGATAATTAAACATATAATCGAACCGGATAAAAAACTTCTAAAATCTTGTTTTTTCTGCACACAGAGAATACACTTTTCAACCATTCACTGATTCCAGAGGACAATAAAGAATATTTTTCACACACGAGTGGGCTACAAGTTAAAAAAAATGCACATGCACAAGCGAATACGTATAATGTTTACATATTCAGACTTTATGATTTTTCATACTTGAAAATTTTGGAAGGCTGCGTTCGGATAATTGACGTTTAAGGTAATCGATGTTCGGATAATCAACTCTCTACTGTATTTATATCTATCTATCTATATACATGTATAAGAAATCCTGAAACAAGTTTTGATTAATGGCTCTGGCAACTGATGGCACAGCAAGGAGGGATGGGTGTTACCATCCCTGGGAGAGAGGACTGTCTTGTGGGTGTCTGCTACAATGCTTCTTGGTGGAGGCTAGGACTTCACTTTTGGGAGGCATGGTCCAAAGGGGGGGGGGAAACTGCTGAGCTGACACAATGTTTGGGCAATACACCACATGTCTCCATTGAATGTCTGTTCCTCTAATGTAACTGTAGGATTTTCAAAGGATGGTGAAGAGGACACCGGGTTAGTCAAAAAGGGCAACAATGCCCCCCCAAGGATATATTTACAATCCTCACTTGACATGGCTCAAGTTCTTGCATTGGAATAGGGATTAACTGGAGTGCCAGTACACCCAGCAAAGTACATGGGGCACTGGGAACCCTATCAGAGTGACAGAAGATGAGGAAAAAAATTTCCAAACATATTCTGCAGTTGCACTTCAGCTGTAAATTATAGTGACCTTTTGCAGAAACAGGCCATATACTGAGAGCTACTGATTTCAGAAAGGACTGATCACATTTTCTTTCCCAGTTTCTGTGTGAGTATTTGTACTTTAGATCTGCATTTTAATGTGATAACTATAATCCATAACTGACGTATATTTTACTGATAGGTAACTTTTTCTATGATTTCGTACAATATAATAGAATCAGTTTACTGTACCATTATGTATTTGCTGATGTTCATCATTGAATCACAGTTGCCTAAGCTATATGAATTGCATCCTGTCAAGGACTAGATGTTCAAAAGGGTTTCAAAGCTTTAAGGCATCTTGTCTGCACCCATGTGACTGTTAGAGCTTGATAGCAAGCCAGTAAAAAAACAGACATGTGGGTGTCAAAAATCAGAAGTTTCTTGCCATTGAAGCAAAGAGCAAGTGTAGCTTTTGTTGTGACTTTGTAGGTTCATCAGCCTGCTCATTTCTCAAGTGGGCAGATAAGTACCCCATAGGAGACTTCCTTCCAGTTTTTGTGAGAAAAGTGTTTGTTTTCTCTGAAAATATGTCTGTAAGAGAGGGGGATGTTCCCTAGAAGGATCATCACATGTTTTGCCCTTTTTTATGGGAAGAACACAATGTTCAGTCTTGTTCAGTTTGTAAATATTTTACTCCTAAAACTCTAAGAAGCAGGATTAGTGCTCTCTCATTACATTTAAAGAATCAAAAGTTTGAAAGCCTTTTACTTGTAGAGTAATAGATCAAAGTTCTAACTTTTTGGGGAATGAAGCCGAAACATCCCAGAAGAGTAAAAGGCTTTAGTTTCCACTCTGGCTTTACTCCTTCCTCAGCCTTTGATGGGTGACTCCACTGTAGCCAATTCTGAGTCCTCTGATAACCTGGCAGCTTCTCTTGACTCTTCTGGCATTGCTCCTCACAAAGCCAGAGTGAGAGCTGCCCTCTGTTAGTTATCACAGACAACACATACATTTGGTACATAAACAGAGAAAAAACAGATCTTACCCCTTTTGCAAACTACCTATGATAGCTTGGGAACTAGCAGCTGTACTCATGTATCCCTACAAGATACATACATTCCATCATTGCAGAATTTTGTGGTAGACAGTCTGATCAGGACCAGGTCAGAACCCCACAAATGAAAGTTACATACCTGGGTCTTTCAAGAATTCATCCATTTGTGGGGAAACTCCTCAAGCAGATCTGTTTGCTTCTATCACAACAGAAAGTTAAAAGATGTTCTACTTCAGGATTCCTTGCAAAAAAAACCTGAAAGGCATGTCTCCTGCTTTCCATGGATGGGAAATATTCCTGTATGCTTTTCACCCTTCCCTCGGATAAAGATCCAAAGGGACTCTTCAAAAGTTATTCTGGTGACTCACTTTTGGCACAGGCAGCATTGGTTCTCCCTTCTTTTGAAGATGGTCAAGAACAATTGCCAGATGTTTCCTCACACAAGCCAGGGGTGCTTTGATTTACCCAAACCTGACATTTCTTCAGCACCCAGCCTAAGATCTGATGTGGTCCTGCTTAGCTTGTCTATGACAAAATTCTAGGCATCTTTTCTCTGAGGATGGTGCAGCAGGTTTTTAAGAAGGTTAAAAAACCTCTACTGGAAAATGTATATGGCAAAATGGAAATGATTTCCTAGTTGGTGCCACAATTTGAATCAAGATCCTTTTAATGCTCAGTTGTTGCTTCTTCAGTATTTGTGTGGGTTGTTATCCTTTGGCCTTTCTTACTATTCTATAGAGAGTCATTTATTGGCCATTTCTGTCTGCCTATGGACAACACCTTTTTTTTAAGCTCAAGTGAACTGGTTTCTGAAAGGGATTTTATATATTGTGCCATCTAGGAAAAAGGCAACTCCTCTGTGGTATCTTACCTTTGTTCTGGAAAACTGTACACTTTTTTTCTTTTGAACCATCTTGCAAGGCTGATTTGAAGTTCTTATCATAGAAAAGAGCTGCTCATTGCTCTCCCTTCTGCAAGAAACGTATCTGACTTATAAGCTCTTAGGGTGGTTCAGCCCTACCTCATCTTTTACAAAAGTAGGGAATAGTTGAACTTTTTGTCTATATGTTTTCAGAGTTTACTTTGAATCAGTCTGTTCACCTCCCTGTTTCTTTCCAGAATCAAAAAGTAATGGGGACAGAATTCTACACACACTGAATGTCCAGATAATTTGGTTACTAAACTAATAAGACTAAAGACGGGGAATTCTAATCAATTGCCCCTTCTTTGTTAAGAACTAAAGAATCAGTATCGAAACACTTTTCAAATGGTTGTCTCATACCATTCAGTTTAATTATTCACATTATGGTGAGACAATTCCAGAAAAAACTTTGGGCCCATTCTACAGTGGCTATGGCTACTACTGCTTTTGGGAAGGGTCACACACTAGACATATTCTATAGACAGTTTGGTCTTCTCTTCATACTTTAATAAAGCACTACAACATTGACACACACTCTGTCTAGGGCCAGGGTAGAATTTGTTATAACCATTCTCCAAGTGCTCCTAGAATTTCATACTGCTACCACCTCCCTTTCTTTCTAAGCTGTGGTAATCAACCCATGTAGCTTAGGCTAATGCAATGGTGATCTAATGATGAACATAGTACAGCTGTGTAAATTAACCTGCTGTAACAGATGTTTGAACTGATAAATGTTGCAGTACAAACACCCTCCCTGTTTGCCAGGGAGGAGATCCCTATTATGTTCATCATATTGATCACTACTGCAGTAACCTTTGCTATATATGGGTTATATCCTGCATTGGACATAACAGCTGGCCAGCTTCCAAAGCTTCAGGGCATCTTCCATGTGTTATAAACAAAACGAATGCTGACCAAATGTCTTCCAGTGGAATTGAGCACTTTTGTCTCATTTTTATTAGAAACTTCTCCAGAATGCAACCATACAGTGCTGTACAAACCTTTAAATTTGCAAAGCCAAACCACAAAGTGAATAAATAGAAAAACAAAACACAACATTTATTTTTTAGTGTATTGGCCAAGCCTTTATATTATCATGGGGAAGCATATCATGAAAAATTGTTAGCTTTAGAAACCAAGTTTATCATTAACTTCAATACATTATTTCCTTCAGATCTTAATCTGGAGGTAAATATTAATGTATAAAATAAATATTAATGTTTGTTAAAGAGTTTGTTTACAATGAAATATGTAATTGATGGTAGTACGTCAATATATTATTTTTCCTTCAGGTTTCACCTGGTGGATGATACTAATGTATAAAATTTAATGTAAAAGTTGATTTAAAAGTTTATTCACACATAAAATGTGTAAATTGTATTCACATTTAGACAGGGAAAGGATATTAACAGGATTTTTTAGAAAAAAGACAATGTCACTTTAAATGGAATTGTTGCAATTCATGATGTCATTCTAATCAATTAATTAATGTACTAGTGGTGATTTTGTATATAAAGATGTGCTTTTGGTGTATAAGTCATTACTTGAAGGCTTTTTAGCCAAGGTACCAGGAGACACCATTAAAGCTGTCAAGCACTTTTCATCTCATCTTATAATCAAACCTTTAAATAGCCATATATAAACCATGTGATCTAAGTTATGTGACTAAATGTACATGCCAAATAAAATACACAAAAATACATAAAAACAGGTACCAAACAAAGTGTTTTTATAGTATGTCAGCTTTCATTTTTAAAACATAACAGACATATCATCATTTAAATTCATTGATGCCACGGAAATTAATCTCAGTTGCTACAACAGTTCACTGTATTTAATCATATTTTCCCAGCTTCCACCTTGTACCTGAAAATAAACTTGTTCCTACATGAAAAATAAGAAGGGCATTAGCTGAATTTTTGTTTTTTATACTTAATTATGCTCATAAATCCTTTGTCTGAGTAGACCTTCTGTCTTCCTCACATAAAAACTAACAGAATATACAAGAGGCAATATAAACCACCCCTTTTGTTCCACAATTATGCCCTACACAACCGATGTTTTTTTTATATCCTGGTATATCAGCTGTGTCATTGATAAATATACATTGGCTGCAACAGCCACACTTAAGTCATTTTTCTATCCTTATCCAAATGAGAGGCAGACATATTGTTATTTCTTTCAAGCTTGTTTAAGATTACCATTCCTTTTATACACAAATAATTAGTTAGGATGATTTATGTTTTTCAAATGCCTGTCGTCGTTAAAAAGTAAAAGCACAGCAGGTTTAAACTGGGCATTTGTTTTTCTAACTGAACCAGGTGGAAAGTCACTGCTCCTCCTACAGGAAATTTCAGTTGCCAAGTTGTGGATTAGTTCCTTGGGGTATCTTCTCTCCAAAAACATTGAAGACAGAACATCCTCCTTTTGAATGAAATTCTCGTCATATGAAATTAGTCTATCAGCCTAAGAAGATGACTTTTGACAAACCCTTTCTTTTGCCATATAGGGCGTTGGATGCTAAAAATGTAAAAAAGTTAAAATAGCTAGGCTTCCCTTATACATTAGATTCAAAATGGCCCATAGTTACATTTTTGGAAATATTGACATCCAAAAAATTCATGGTTAATTTATCAAATTGAAAAGTAAATTCTAAAAAGTCAGTTGAACATTCAGATAAATTATTAGTTCATCTTTATCAGAATGCCACAATAAAAAATATCGTCCAACTATCATAAATATATTCATATTTTGGGCTTGAACAGAAAATCAAGGACAAATTTTTTTTCACAATACCACATAACTACATTTGCATAAACTGGTGCACATTTTGCACCCATGGCCATACCTGTTTTCTGCTAAAAATATTCTCCCTTAAAAAAATGTTATTTAAAAAAAATGATTGCATCACGAAGTAAACAAATGTCTGCATTGTCAAAAGGTGTGTTTATGAAACCAAGGCCATATGGGATACTGGAAAAAACATCTTTCACATCAGCTTTCACCATAGGACATATTAATACCTATCAAATATTCTAAAAACATGCCATGCATCTGTTAAACGGTAACTGTCATGATTTTTTTTTTTTAACTTTACATCAATTAATTTTGCCAATCTTTACGTTTTAGGACCATGTGAAGAAATAATTAGTCAGTGTTACTGGAAATTTAACCAAACCATAAGAAACTCATAGTATGTGTCAATAAAGCCATCAGACAGCAAGTTTTCAAGCCATATATCAGTCTTTTGATAGGCAGTGTTGATGAATCTTTAGATGTGGGATTATATGATATATCATTGAATAGAACACCAGATAGCTTAAAAAACATCCCCAAACCATCATTCATCTTTAGATAAGATGGCTAAAGAGAGAGGGTTGGATGCTAAGCCCCTCAGAGCCTTTCTGTCATCAGAGTATTCGCCTCTGTGTCATGAGACTGTAGTGTCCTTTTAAATGAGTGCTCTTTTTTCCTGGTGGTTTAAAATTTTTTAAAGTAATTGAAAAATATTGTATCTGTGGAGATGGTGTTTATTTTACTTTTGGGGCTGGAAAAGTGTTTTAACTGTGTTTTTATGTGAAAAAAGTTACTTTTAAAGACTTGTATTTTACCAGTTTTGCTGCATGTTTTCCACAGGAAGGAGGTACTATTTTCAGCTTGACCATGGAACAAACTGCTGGTCCTTCTTCCAGTCCCCAAAAGAAAAAGTTAAGCAAACAACCTTTTCCAACAAAGCAGGCTAGTAATTTGCCTCAGCCACAGGTTGGTTACTCTGCCCTCTCTATTAGTTTTACCTCATACCACTCATTTTTTACCCCCAAATCCTTCTGGTGTAGGACCTACAGTCTCTATGGACTGTTAGACATGTCATCTGTGGCTTTTGGAGTCCTTTCTATGGGCAAGTGAAAGTCACTCTTGCTGGTCCTGGGGGAGGGAACAGACAAGTTTCTCCAGTTTTCTCAGAATGTTGTGCCCATACCTGGGGAAACTAATACTGACATTAAAAACTCTGCTGGCCCAATTTTTCCTGTCAAAAAGAAATAGAAAACTAAACACGTTATCTACTCCTCCTCAAATTTACATAGGGGTAGTTTACTGGATCTGGCTCAATGGTTAATTCAGGCTATTGATCCTTCTTGTAAGGTGGTTTCTGGCAAAAGAGAGAGGGGAGAGAGTGTGCTCTTTTCCTGAAGAGGTTCAAGAATCTGAATCTGGACTGGATGATGAAGGGGTGGATTGTTTTTTCATCAGATTTCTGATTCAAAGGAGAGCTCAGTTTTTGTTTCCTCCTATGGGGATTTCTCTTTCCATGAGACTGTTATCAGAATATGCCAGTCTTTTCAGTGGGAGAACACTGGGGTTTCTCGGTTTCTCAGTTTCTCAGAAAATACTATGAGCTGTTACAGAAAGAATTTCTGGAACATTAACCCATTCCTCCAGTTCTGTCAGCTTTGGAGGATGTGTATGTCACTGCATGCAATTTTCCTGATGGGCAGCCAACTGTCCCTAAAAAGGCAGATAGAATACGTAAAGAATATAAATATTTGTTTGTTTTAATAGTGTGTCAAGTGTTTTAAGGTATCTGGTCATCATCCTTTTCTTTGTGGTTCTTGATAATTTTCGCTTTTGGTGGTTGTGGATAGAATATATAAAGTTCTTCAGTCTTTAAAGTTTTTATATACTGTTCCCAAACCTGAATCAGCAGCTATAGCCTTAGTTAATCCTATTGCTGCTAAACATTTAGTAAATAAAAATCCTACTCTTTCTGATAAGAAATGGAAAATTATTGATAAGTATGAGGGAGAAGTGTATGCTTCTGCAACTTTTTTGATTAATTTTGAATTGTCAGGCTCATATGTTAAAGTTTATTCTACTAATCATGAAAGTTTGAGGAATGCTTTATCTTCATTTTTTTCTTGTGACGGGAAATTCTGCTTTAAGTAATTCTGATACATTGTACAAGTCACTACTCATTGCTTACAGTGTTTGTATGACTCAGTTGATAATACTTCTTCCAGGGCTATGGCCACTTGTACTGTTTTGAGAAGGTTTGCCTAGCTGCATTCTCAGAACCTCTCAGATGATGTAAAATGAGATTTTAAATTCTTCTTTCAATAGCGATTGTTTTTATTTCCTCTGCTGTAGTGATCAAAAAGAGTAATGAAAGGGGTAAGCTGATGCAGGACAACTCTAATATTTTTCATCCTTCCTTTTTCAAATTTTCTAAGGAATTCTCAAACCTCCCATCCAGTTTTAGCAAAATAGATACAAATAAACAGTCTCAACAAAATACAGGTAAACAGATGTTTAAGAGGAAATGACAAGGGGATTGCAAAAATAATTGAGGAAACCCTAAAATGGAGGACAGTTCAACAAGTTAGAATGACTATTCAAGGGATCTTGACCCCCCCCCCCACTCTGCCAGCCCTCTTTCTCTTCCAGAAAGTCTAACTCTCCACTTTTCTCTTTGGTAATAGATAGTTTCATGCAAATGCTTTAAAGATCATTCATCACTGTTACAGACGGCAGTAGGAGGAAATTCCTCCTTTCCAGTGGGTAAATCATCTTCCCCAGACTAGACTCTCTTATTTCCACTTCTCCTTTGTCATATGCTGTACCAGGGAATGATAGAACTAGTTCCTCCTTCCCTGGGGAATAACGTTTTTTTTTTTAAATTCAGGGATGGTTTTAGTGCCAAAGAAAGAAAATGGTTGGAGTCCATTTCTGGATCTTTCTTTCCTAAACCTGTTTGTGGGGTCTATGGGCAATCATCAAATGTTCTTTCATCAAAGTCTGCTCATCGAATACTAAATATCAAACCAATTTCTACTTGCCCTTTTTCCCCACTGTAGTGTGACCTCTGAGTTTGGTATATATAGTTAGGGGAGTGTGGGGGCACAGCCTCCCACCTGGGTGGGTTTTAAATACTGCTGTGTGTGACAGAGGGGAATTCTTGTTAAACTAGTTACTTTCCCCATCTCACACTTTCACTGAAACGAACTTTCAATGAATAAAAGTTTGATGTTTTAATTTCAATGATTGGACATCCAATGAAAGAATGTTCGATTGTTAACCATAGACTCCTGTTTGTGACAGTGACCAAGTTCAAAATAATGTCACTTTACAATCTGTTACCTCTTCTTCCTCATTCAAGTTTCCTGGTAACACTAGATTTTAAAGATGCTTATCGCATCCCTTTTTCCAGACTTTGGTTGTTTCTTAAGGTTTTTGCAAGCCTGGATCCTTACCTTTTGGCCTATCCACTTCACCAAAAGTGTTCACAGATTGCCTAGATCCAGTTATAATTCATTGCAGACTACATGGAATCTATATTTTTCCATATTTAGATGCCTTTTTTTGTTTTTGCACAGTCTTTTTCAAAGTGTCAGCAGTCTCTAACTTGGGTGAGAGATCTCTTACACAAGCTCTGATTACAAGAAAACATACAAAAGTTTTTTTGGCACAGGATTGTGTTCTTGGTGTGTCAGCTAGACACCTCAGTTCAAACAGCTTTTCTTCCACAGGAAAAATAGATCTATTTCTATAGCTTTCCCCTTAGACTTCAGTTACTGTGAGAGAATACTTCAGGACTTTGGGTTTCATGGGATTTATGATTCCCATGATACCCCTGGCAAGACTCCACATCAGAAAGATATGATAATATTTAAAGCTTCTTTGGTCCCAGCACCAACATCTTTCGTTTCAAATACCAGTACTGGGGTTTGTTGGAAGAGAAATCACTTGCTGAAGACAGTAAATATCCCTAAATCTGGGTTTTCACTTCTCCTTCCCTGTTCCAAAGCAGCCAGTCCCCACAGGTGCCTCTGACATTGCATGGATGGAAGTTTCAGGAGGGATAAAACACAAGGTGTGTGGAACACCAAGGACAGACACAAACACACAAATATAAAAGAGTTGCTTGTACTGATCAAGCAGTCAACACTTGGAATCATCTTTGATCCACAGGATCTCTTCAATTTGTTGCATTGAATATCAAAGTCCTGTTGTACATCAACAAGCAAGGGAAACCGGGTAATACCTACTTTGCAGACTAGCAAAGTTATCTTTAGATATAGCTTCACAGCACAGTCTCACTCTACAGGCATACTACATTCCATCAGAGCAAAACTTTGTGGCATACAAGTTGAGAGGGTGAGGGCAGACCCTCATGACTGGAAACTGGATCAATGGATCTACCAAGATTTGGTCTATCTCTGGGGAATGCACCTAGTAGACATCCTTACTTCTCTGAACAATCACCTGACAAGATTCTGCTCCAGGACTCCACGGAAAAGGCCTCTAAGACATATATGCCTTTTCTCTTCTGTGGACAGGAATGTTCCTGTTTGCTTTTCCACCTTTCCCATTGGTATCCATGGTGCTTCTGAAGATTCAAAAGGAATCCCCCAAGACCATGTTTCTGACTCCATTCTGGCCCAGTCAACAGTGTTTTCCCTCCTTTGGAAATAGGAAGGGACAGTTACCAAAAGTTTCCTCATAGAATGCATATACTCTCACAAGATCAGGGCTGTGTGATATGCCATTCAACTCCTATTGACTGCTTGGATGATAGGCTTAATTCCTTTTAGGCACCTCTTTATTGAGGATGTGCAGCAGGCAGTAATGAAGGCAAAAAGCCTGCTAATAGAAAATTATATATTATCAAATGAAAAAGGTTTTCTAGTTGGTGCCATCAACATAACCATCACCCATTCAGGGAAAGTTGTTCTCTGGTTTTACAATATTTATGTGAGTTAGTATCCAATGGCCTTCCTTACGTCTGTATCAGTGTTCATTTATCAGCCATTTCAACTGTTTGCCTATGCATCCTCCTCTTTCAATGCATTCTTATGTCAAAATGTTTTTGAAAGGGATTTTGCATAAGAGATCTCCAAGAAAACCAGAGGATCTTAATTTTGTGATACAGAAGCTAATGCTTACACTATTAGAATCAGTTAACCTGGCTGACTGTGCAAGAAGGGTATCTGAGCTGCATGCTGTTATACCCAGTCAAGCCTATCTCATTTTCCACACAGACAGGGTTTCTTTGAGACCTTAATCCTTTTATGTCCAAAGTCTGTATCCTCGAATCAGTTGCTAATTTCTTATGAGGGGAAGGGGCAACCTGTGTCAAAGCAAACTGTTTCCAAATGGTCGTCTAAGGCTATTATCTTTTGTTATAGTCAGCACAATAAAACTTTTCCAGACTGGGTCAAGGCCACTTTATCAAGCCTTGACTTCATCTATGTTTTTTGGAAAGGGTTTTGTTCTAAAAGTTTTTTTTCAATGCAGCATATTGGTCCTCTATACATACTTTTACAAAGCATTATACATTTAATTCATTCTCTAGGTCTAGATCAGGCTTTGCTAGGACCCTTCTCCTTCCACCTCCCAAATGTACTAAGCTGTGGTAATTTACCCATATAGCTAAGGCTACTGCAGCAGTAGTAAATATGATAAATGTAGTACAGCTGTGCAAGTAAACTTACCATAACAGTAGATGTTCAAATGATCACTGCTGTAGTATCCCTTCCCCTCCATCCCCCTTGTTCTCTGGTGTGTTGTTTATGCCAGGGTGTAGACATTTAATTTTTGTTAATCATAGCATTGCACTTTCAAAGCTCAGCATACCTATGTTTGTTGACATAAAAGGTCTGAAGAGCTTGACACCCAAACCATCAATCCACTCAGCTCGATTGGATTGACGGTTTGGACATGTGGAAGGTGCCAAGAAGCTTTGGAAGCTGGTCAGGTGTTATAATCTATCCAGGATATAATCCATGTAGCTAAGGCTACTGCAGCAGTGATCATTTCAATATTTACTATTATGGAAAGTCTACTTACACACCTGTACTTTCAGTATAAAGCCCTGATACTCATCTATGGCAGTGAACTGTTACTGCAAAAATATGTCAGGGTTCATAACATTTATGTTGTTTTATTTCTAGACTGTCCTTAAGATATACATAACAGCAACACTTCACTGGCCAAGAATGGGCTTACTTATCAGTTTATGTAGTGTTACAGTATAACTAACGCACCCTTGTTTTTCACATAAATATTTATTCAAAACCTCTCTCTTTGGAAAACTGTTTTACTTTAGAAGTTAATATGTGCCCTTAAATGAAGTCAACAAGACATAATTTCATGATATAAATCTGTGGGTGGTGACCAGTATTAAGAACTTCAGAGAACAGCATGTCTAACTCAGGTCTCGCAGGCTGAGATACATTTCCATTCTGAAACAACATGCGACATAAACAGGTACCTGTGGCAAGGAAATAGAAACAAAGAAATGAAAAGGCATGGAATGGTTCTGGGTACTAAATAACAATTTAGGTTATGTTATAAGGAGAAACATTACTCCAGGATGAGGTTAGCAACAATACATGATGGAGTTTTGCTTTAGACATTCAATGTTGCGCTAGCATTCCCAGTTGCATGTTCCTCAACAACTTCAATAGTCTCTGATGAAAACAGAAGCATGTCTCCGCCTTTTTATGAGTCCTATAGCTACTAAGAAGCTGTACCCATTAATATGGTCAAATCGGTCCTGAAGTTTTATCCAAATTTACATCATAATCCCTAAATTATAATTGTGGTTTAACATCTCCTTGAATGCAACGTCATACTTAATATTAAAATGCCTAACATTAATATATAATATAATATAGTAGTTATTTAGTAAAGACTTGCTTCCATTCTTGCACCATTCTGAAAAGCTTGTTCATTGTAATGTGCTTTAATATTATACCATTGGGAAAAAGAAAATGCTTGAAGTCTTTATGTAAGAAAACAGAAAGGACACAAATTTTTACTGTGTAAAATGTTATCGGAAAACAATGAGGTGACCTACTAGCAAAAGGTACAGAAAATAAATTTGCAGGAAAAAAATTGTGGAAAATTCATAGTAAGAATGCTGTAGACACAATGGGCCACATTAGGTAAAATAAGATAAGATCTCGTCAAATAAAATCAATTTCTCAAGGTCAGTGGGTCCAAATAGCATATCATTTCTCTATACAAAATCCAACAAACCCCAACTATATCCATTTCAATCACGCTAAACAAAATTTTCACACATGGACACATCCATGGTCTATGTAACAAAAAACCAACAGCAAAGTATCAAGTAAGTAACAACTAATAAACAACTGTTTATTTTCTAAAGTCTTGGTTAGCTTCAAAGTATGCTCACCACTTCAAATGAAGAGGGATAGCCAAGTCGGTTAAGCTCAAAGATATCCAATACTGATGTGCTGGATGCACAATCACAGCTCACACTTCTGCGATGAAAAATCACCAAATGCAGTATCAGACTGTTTAACAATGAGACATTTTGAAACAAACATTTAAATACTACAGAGCGACTGCTCATTGGTTAAAACCATCAAGGTGTCATAAAACACAAAATCACATAAACTAACTAAGACTAGAAATAAGCCTGCATAACAAAAGAATAAAAGTTCGATAGTCACTGAGAATTATGTACATCATTCAGTGTGAAAGGTATCTCATACATTAAAATCGGAGATAAAATCGGATGCATTCAGGTGCTATAAAAACTTTAAAAATAGTGATGCATGTAGCTACTGCAAGATCGTTGAAGCATCTAACTGTGTATAAATCTTTAGGTGGTTACCTTATTTATTCAAGCATAGATAGATCGTAAATAAATGTCCATATTCAAAGTCATAGCATGCAGCTGACTTTTAAGTTAAATATAAGACATACATCTCCTAATCTAACTTGTATATGATAAATATCTATAGAAAGTGCAACAGTGCATAAACGATATACAGAGAGGCGCAGGCTATTAAAAAACATTAATTAAGCCATTTGAATACCTTACTAAAGATTTTTCAAAACATATGCATTCCTCACCTATTAAGCTATGAAAGCCTGTTAAGGAAAGACTTCGTTGTAGCAAATGGGGACTTCAAAAAGGCAATATATACAATAAGTACAATAAAAACCTGGATTGCATCCACCACATATACTGTGATAACAGGGGAAAAAACAAATGATATAACCGAACTCTGAATGGTGCAGAACCCTGTAAATACATAGTGAGCTAGTCCGATTCTAATATAGTGTCAATAGAACCGGATGGCATGACATAAACGGCAGGACAGTTAAAAAATGGTACACTAAAGATACCAAAAACACTCCTATTTTCCAAACAATAGGAAATATCAATGAGAAACTCATCCAGCCAAACAAAACTCTATGCAAATGACTTATGGTCAGTCAAAAATATGCATATAAAAGTAGTCATGTGAAGAGATAAACAGAAGAAAATGAATAAAAAAAAATGAAAATAATAAAATGTGTAGTGGGTAAAATTCATTATAGCATAATCAGTGAGAGAGTCCTCCAGCCTGACAAACCTTATAATATACATATTGTTATGGACAAGGAAAAAAGAATATAAAGACTTTGAGAACATTATTAATGTTATTCTCCTTCTTCTTAAAAAAGGTTTGATTTGGACCTTATCATTGAGGCCTGGATGGTGGTCAGCTCTAAGTCTGATAATCCACTTCATCTCATTCTCTAAGGTATAATTGATAATGTCTCCTCCTCTCACAGCTGGTATGATCTTCTGAATGACAAAAACTTGAAGTATTGGTTTTCATAAATAAAATGGGCTGTCATCACAGGTGTGGCCATGTAAACAATGCACACTATTACATGTAGTAAATTATACAACCTCAGTAGTTATAGGGTGTTTAAAAACTGTAGTCTCATTAATATGAGTACACTGATTACATTTTCCACATCCATGGTCTATGTTGACAGGCTATAGTGGTACCAGTTCACAAAAGGGGGACAAGTAATTCTTTTTCTGAGATGGGAGTATGCACATTTGTTATACACTGTTGACATTCTTGCATGCATTTTGTTTTAACGTGCTTTTTTCCTGCTTAAGTGCTGCAGCTATCCAAATACATTTAGACAGGACCACTTAGAGGAATTTATTACACAGAAAAACAGCAACTTTTTTTTTTTGCTAGAAGCTTTGAAAATAAGTTCACTTGAGCATGGCACATAGTTGGTAGCTGTGCCATGATATTTAGACTTATGTTCATAGCTACCAGCTATAGAACATGACATTTATTTTCACAGCATTTGGCTACAGAACTTTTCTATCTTTTATTCTGAAGTTACAGTGGGCTTGCTGATTTGTTTTTTTTTATTGTTTTTTTTCCAGTCAGTGTGCACATTTTTGAATAATGAGCCCTTACTGTATAACTTCTTTCAACACACAGTAGGAATGGGGAAGCTCATAAAGTTTTCCTGGGTCTCCAAGTCCATTTTAAACTTTTTCATAAACATTATTACAAAGCAGTCCTGTACACAAGTTATGTTTTTTTTTTTTTTTTCAAATTGTTAAAATATATAATGCCTTACTTGGATCGACCTGGACCAGTACAGAGACTGGGAACATTAATATTTTTAGAAGTATGCCCTAGTGGTCACAGGCCAACATAACATTTAAACGCATTATATAGTTGTATACCATCTTCTACATTGTAGCCCCCCACACCGGACTGCACTTTAAGCCCACCTTCATGACTATCCTGTTTATTATTTATGCTTTGAATGTTTATGTAGCAAATTTGGAGTCCTTTGTGATGGGGGGCAAAAGTCTATTAAGAAAGAGGAATTAAGGGGAAGGGGTTCCAATTTTACGTTTGTCACCAGTCTTGAGTAATTTATGGTTTGTTACAAAGAGGAGTGGTATTAAGACAGGAAAATATATTTCTTTTGTTTTGATATTGTAAATGCAAGTAATAAAGAAGTAAGTTTACATTTAAGGAATAGATTTTCAAGAGGAAAACTGTTATTGAGAAGTGTCTCCCATATTACAGGAGTGGATATAAGGATTTGAGAGAGGGTGACCAGTCCAGTGGCATAAAGGGATAATACCCTGGTTATGACCCAGGAGACATAAATTAAACTAGTTGCTCAGATACCCAACAGAGCTGGAAGGAAAGATGCGTGAGTCTATCCTAGTGGGAGGGTGTATGTATGCTATCTCTCTAGGGGAGTCTGGTGGAAGCCAGGGGTCAGAGAGATGATATTGAGTTGATTGGCAGATGTACAAGTGATGATGTATCCACCCTATGGGCCCAGAGTCGGGATGTGTACTAAGGTAGCTTTCTACAGCCTAGTTATCCTTAACAAAAGGGAGATAAACATGTAGGGATGGGACTTAAAGGCTGGGAAAGACATCAGCATCCAAGTATGAGTGAAGTACTGCTGGTGCTCACGTCATGCTTCCAGGACGTGTGAAGGTATAAGGACTGGTGAGTCAAGCCCTCAGTCTTGGAAAAACAAATGGAGGCAATACAGCATGGCAAAGAAAAAAGGCATTGGATGGTCAGAGGTGCTGGCAAAAAAAAGAAAGAAAAGATTTGAGAGTGGGTGTGAGACTGATTGGGTTGAATACACTTCTATTAAAAACACTGTAAAATGAAAGCATTCAAAATACAAGTGGGTATTCAGTTTTTCATGTGTTTTTATTTTATTTTATTTTATTCAACACATTGCTGTGTTGGTTATTGTCTTATGATCATTTGTAGGGTTAAGAGGCAGGCTATTGAAATCATGAGCAAGTTACGTTTTTGCTTGTGAATTGGGTAGAATCTTAATTGATTGTCATGAAGTTGTAATGACATTGTGTGGGAGGAGCAGATTATAATTGCGAATGGGATTTGGAGCCAGAACAATATTTTCTAGCACTTTTTGTTTTGTGGAAATAAAGAAAATAAGTAGATATCCCACAGTTTTTCTTCAAGGGAAAACCCTTCAGTCAACTGTGCCCACCCAGTTTGTATGCCTCTTTATAGGTTTCTCTGAGAGAAATGCTGTTTAAAACCAAATTATGCTAAAAAGAAGGGCTCTCCCTGTAACTTATCCCCAAACCATCATTCTTCATGTATTCAATTTCACTTGTCAGTTAGTAGTCTGTATTTTGGCAAGTAATGCTCCTGTTGTAGTCTAGCAGGAATCTGGCTAATTCAACAACTGCACTGTTTGGAAGGGTGGTTTAGTGGTCATGGTTAAGGTAATAAGTTTGGGGTGACTTCAATCTTCTAGAGCAATAGCTTGACTCCTACAAATTTTACTAACAGGTTGACCAAGTAAGTCACTTAATCAGAATAAAACTTGAAAGTCATGCACAAAAAAGCTATCACAGGTCATTATTTGATTAACAAAGTCAAAATAAATAACCTTTATTTATTTGACTTTGCACTAGATTTTTTTTTCTTGCTGAAGCCATAGCACAGCAGTCAGTGAACAAGAAACCAATAATCTGAATATTGACATTTGATATTAAAACTTGAGTCAAAAATGGAAGATGCAGTTACAATAACTGCTTCTATTATATGAGTTAAATATGCTTCAAGAGTGTAAAGTTATACCTCCATCATAAGTATTGGAGGGTAGTGAATATACTAGAAAGCTAAGTAGTGGGTGGAGACTGTGAAAGTAGCCCCCTGCAGAAATTATAATTTCTTCCTTGTATCCAAATCATTTGATTAACAAAATATTTGCATGCATTGTTTTTCTGCTGGTATGTTGACACAAACACTCTATACATGAAAACTTTACTCCCACTTATATGTCTAGTATAGAGTGTAGCAGTATCATTAAATATGGCAACCTGTGTGATGGCTGACTCGGGTACCTGGTCATCACTTGGCAGTCATTGTTAATAATAATGTTGAACAGAAGTACAGTATGAACAAGAATGAATAGTGCCATCTTTATATCCCTGGCATTCTACCATTCCCCAGCTCTTTCCTTGTTCAGTGCCAGACTTAGCTTACTTCCAATTATGAGATCATTGGAGTGGGTTAGTCTCCCAGCAAAATAAAAAAAACGACTTGAAGTATAACCTTAACAGGTGGATGTATGGATTATGAAAAATCATACATGTCCAGGTTTAAGTCCACTTACTCCTTCTGCTTCATTTCCCCTGATGACATCTTGTATGATCACATGGCCATCAGTAGCTGAACCTTTACTTCTGACTCTTCTTCATTCTTTTGTCCCCAGCTGGAATGAAGAGTAGTAATGGAACCCCCCCACACACATACACACTTCACCAAAAAGGCAGGGGGTTACCAACTTTTCAACAATTCTTTTGTTAGCCAGTATCACATGCTCATTTACGTAACTCAATCCCATTCACCTCATGCACTGCATTTACTTATACCAATAACAAGAGCTCTTGTTTTGCATCAGTTCTCAGTTGTGGCTTTTGGCCTTTATTTACCCTAGGATTTCAGCATCTTAACATCTAATTTTGGAACGAAGGAGCCATTGTTTTTAATATTTGTAAAATACAGAGAAAAAGAAATATGTCACCTTTATCTTTTTCTACATTCTAAACAAGTAATATGCATTAGCCAGTCACTGTAGTGTTTGCTTGCTGGATTATGCATTTTGCATCTTTGATCATGATCTGCTAACCAGATGGAAAACCTTTGGTGGTTCCATGCCACAGAGCCATTTGTTGCTGTATTCCTCTAGCCCACCACCTCCCCAGTGCAAACCCACAAAGCAGCCACAAAAGCATTAAATTCTATGCATGGCTTAGCTGTTCATGATTCTGAATGTACCAACTTTCTGCTCCATTTTGACTTGTATATTATAGGACTTGGATGCAACATTTAAGCCATCAATAGGGGGAAGATTAGTGCTAGCCACATAGATCATCCACCTGCAGAAGAGGGATCATCTACGTTTTGACTTTTCAGTCTCCATCCTTTTCTGATCTCCTCCAATATACACCACAGCAAACCATGTCCACTGTGAACATTGTCTCCAGCTTTGCAGGAGACAGATCAGAAAACGTTTGCCTTTCATGGAGGAGTTTGCTCTATAGAATAGGTTTTAGTCTTCTTCTTACAACTGGAAACCAAACCACACTTCAATGGTATGCAAATACAAGATAAGGTCTCAATAGAAAGTGTTCAGTTAGCAGGTAAAAGCACTAACATTTTAGGATGGTTAAAAGGCACGAGCATTTTCATTTTTCTGAAACAGATTTCTGCAATTCTTAATGCAGTTCTGCAAGAAAAATAACTTGATTATGTTATAAAAGGTTGTTTTGATCTCATAGAGGCTATAGTTGGAAGGAGCTTATCATACCATTTTTTTTTACTTTAATATAGATTGACTATGTTATGGCTGTGCTGGGTTTTTTTTTTGCTATTTGTTTTCTACTGGGACTCTGGAGTTCATTAGCCTTTGGATGGGCACATAGTCATTTTTATTTCATTTAGTTTGAGGAGCTGGTTACTAATTATCACAAAATGTATCACAGTTGATAGATAAGACTTAAACGATCTGATGTTAACTGCCAATGCAATGACGGACAATTTCCAGGGGTAGTTTGTGATCTAGGGAGCAAACTTTTACATCAGACTTTGGGAATGTAGTTGTGCCTAATGGATAGAGCTAGTTCTTGCATATAATATGAAGGTAGCACAATACAAGACTGCCAAAACATATGAAGCAAGAAGTAAAAATGAAATAAGATCAGTGCATAGAACTGTATATAGTTTAAAAGCTCTTGCTTACTATAAGAAACAGAGCAGTAGCTGGCTCCTGTGGAACATTGAGTAAAGTTCCTTCTTTCCTGGTCTGTGGCACTCAAACCAAAGTTGAAGAGTGAAAAAAAAGAAAGCACAAAGTCTTCTGCTTTTGAAAAACTATAGTAAGCCACTTGCTACAGCACTACAGTAAGCTGCATATGAAGTCATTTCTGTACCGGCATTCAGAAATGTTGGTACAAAACTGAATGCCAGCACTTGCAATGCTACCTACCAATTGGCATCTTCCCACGGTGCCTTCTAATACATTGCACCCAGGGTATATGCCCCTTCTTTTTTTTACTCTAGTTACACTTCTGAGCAGCCAAAGAAAAATGGATGCCAAGCTACCTGGGAATTGTTATACAGCATTCAGTACTGGCTTTAGTCCCTTTAATTTCTTTCTAAGTTGCATTGCAGAAAAGCTGGAAAGTACAGCTCCCCATTTCAAAGATAATTCAAGGCTGTTCTACAGATGTGTAGGAGGAAGAAGTATTAAAAAAGAAGATAGCATGTCTGTAGGAATGGTAAGAAACATGGGAGTTTAAATTCAGTACAATTACATGTCAAGTAATCCAGCTGGAAAACAACTCAGAAGGACTATTCATTTGCAAGGAAATTGCTGGCCAGTAAAAAAAAAAAAAAAAGTATGGATATGTTGGTGAGATTCTGGGATCTGTAGAAACACTAGTGGAATACAGGCAGCTATTACTAAAAACACAGCCAGTTAAGCAGGCCTTATCTGGTGTACTGCTTTGCAGTCTTAGAATCTTATTTTCACAAGGATTAAGAAGAAGAAGCTGGTCTGAGGGCTGCACCGGAAAGATGCATAAAGAAATGGAGTGGCTAACACAAATTGCCATTTGTACTGCAGAGGAAATAAGGGTAGGTTGCATGCCATATTACAGACTTTACACATGCTTCAAGGAAACTGGAAATACCCCAGGATGTAACATTTACATGGCCAGATATGCACAATAGGGCACAATCTTATGTCACAATATGAGCAGTTTGGAGGAGAGATTGAGTATTCATTGATTTATTTACACAGAGAGAAACGGCTATACCAGCTTTCTGAAAAGGCTGCCCTATAAAAACTAGTAAGTAATTTCAAAAATGCCTAGGGCAGACAAAAGAATATTCTTAGGTTCATATATAAGTACTTGGCAGTCAGTCATCAGACAATTATAAGCCTAACCAAGAAAAAAAAAATGAAAAGTTACCTTTAGCCTGAAGGAGGGCAAGACATGATAGACTAGAGGAGAATTTAAGGCTGGCCATCCAATTATCTAGGTTTATCTCGAAGGTTGCAAGCGTGCTACTCTGCTTAACATGGAGTGAAAGTTTGTTCCAGAGCTGCAGGATACATTGAGATATGAATCTACCAGGCCAATGTGTTTTATGTATCGGCTGTTGAAGGTTTCCTTAATAGAGTATTTGGGGTACCATTAGTTTTGCGAAGGAATAGGAAGTCAAATAGAGTTGAATCTTTTGTGGCTTGAAAGGCTAGGCAAAGATCTACATGAAGGAGTCTGTACGAGAGTGAGCACAGAAAAAGGGCTGATAACTAAGGTTTTTTGAGGCCACTGATCTTTTTTATTTCTGAATCTGTCAGATCTCTCAAGTTGATATATTTTGACAAATACATGCCAAAAGGTGAATTATATTCAGTTGTGGGTCTGATAAGATATGAGTGAGAATTAAGACTTCTCTGGATCTTGTGAAGAGATGCTTTTGGAAATTGGATGAGCCAGATAAAAGGCTTTCTTGCTATTGTTTTTCTTTCAGGTGAAATTAAGTTATTGGTGAATTGGGATTTGCAGCATAACTGATAAGCAAGCACTTATGAAACCTAATTGATCCAGCTGGTCTTTACCTTTGATCCCAAATCCATGTTTCAAAGGTATGCACCAACTGTTGATTTACAAAGCCATGGCAGTAACTTGTACTTTGTACTGTCTACAGTTTTACGGCCTGTACCAAAGATGGCATCATTTTCTCTGACTGCCTTAGTCTGAACCATCTATGGTCAATGGGATAACTTCTAGAAGGAGGACTTTGGGAGTTCAGTCTGTATTATCTACTGGAAAGGAAAAGTTGCAACAGAAACAAGATGGAGACCTTCAAGTCCCTGCAAGGATTGAGTGATAGCTTCTTGAACCTTACGAGGTGGAAAGAGTCAATAAAAAAGCCTGAATCTTCAGGAGGAATATAAGGGATTTTAAATACGAGCTTGTAGTAACGGAGTGGAACTTACAAGGTTGTTTTAATGAAACAGGTAGTCAACATCACGTGAGAGTAGAGCTGAGTCAGGGAAAAGTGTGAGGGTAGAGGGCCAAATGATTAAACAGATGAAGCAGGAGTAGGTTTAGACAGGGAGATAAACAGCATTTGTGTGTGTGAATACAAAGGCTACTGCACATGCAAGCAGAATAGATAACCACAAAGGCATTTTTTTCTGCAGCCATGTCTTACAAATTCATACATATAAAATATAATCCCAGTGGAATGTTGTCTCAGCCAGTTAGATTTAAAAACATTAACTATCTGTTTCTCATTACATTTAGTAGAAAATGTAGTTATTAAAAACAAGACACATATTTTGCAGTATCTTGTATCTTAAAAATGAACAAACTTTGCTCTGACGTGTCCCTTTTTCCTATATCTTTCAATGCGAGACAGGTAGAAAAATTGCATGTTGTAGTCTTATTAAATGAACATTTTTATTTTAAGAAGGACATGCCAATTCGTTGTTTCCCTTTAGCTACTGTGGCCAGGGTTATACTCATTGCTTCGTTTAACCCACACATCTGGCATATCTGGTTTACTGTTTGGTACAATTACAGGGTCTTTGTTCCTGGGGTCCCTCCATGAAGAACTGTTGTGGTGTGAAGAGGAGGGGGTGGTATCAAACACTGTATCCTTTAGGGCCAGCCGCAGTGTTTCTCTCCTACCATTAAGCTGTCCTCTTTCAGTCTGATTTGTATCTTGTTGTGCCTCAGGAGTGGAGCACCTTGATTCCGCGAGCTGCACACTTGGATCGCATTCACTGAGACAAGTTTCACTTGAGTCATTAAGAACATCAAAAGAGCTACTGGACGAATAAAGGCCACGATGAAATTCAGAAGCACCAGCATTTGTAGTTTTTTCTACACAAGGGGAGATGCAAGTCTTTTGTTGAGTGCAGTCAGTTGTACAGTGACTGACTTGTAGTGGCATTGACCCCTCCTCTGTACTGCAAAGATGGGTGTGGTCTGTCATTGATCTATCCCATGCATTGGGAGAGTAGTTTTGGCAGTGGCAATGTCTGCAAATTCTGTCTTGGTTGGTATCCATTGCTGCCTTCATGCTATTTTGTTTGTAAGGAGAAGAAGTCTGCATAGCGGGGCACTGGCATGAATTGATGTGCTGGATAGAAGTTTTCTCATCCTTGTTTCTTATGCTTCCCTTCACTTGATTACCCTCTATCCCAGAGCAGCCTATGTCTTGGAGGTGGACTTCATCAGAAAGGACAGAAGGTCTGGTGGATAACTTGCTTGTGCATGTGCTGTTATCAAAGCTGTCACTGAGGTTTCTAGCCAGGGCCTGAAGTTCATACTGCTCACTGTCAGCCACTGTTTCTTTCACTTGCTGTGATCTGGTATGGTTTTCAGTTTCTCCACAAGTAAATGTTCTGTTGGTTCTGCCATGGTCAGAATATTCCCTGTGATTTGGACAAGGCCACATTATTTGACCACAGTTCTTCTCTGGTCCGAAGAAACAACACAAGGATTGAAAAAAGAAAGTGGCAAACCCACAGTTGATACACTTGATCATCATGAGAAATATCCCTAGCTGTCTATATGCCAACACAGTGGCTGGCAGCATTATTACCCCCAATGAAAACAGTGCAGAAGCACCCATTGCTGTGGCACAGCTTACCTGCTTTAAAGAGAATGCAACCCTGCTAAAGCGATCAGAATGTGGGCATAGATGGTAAGAGATGCAGTAGTTAACAGTGAAGTCTACTGACAGACCCACTGCTGTGGAAATAAACAGGGATTCAACAGCATTCAGCTGCCATTCCAGGAGTACCAGAAGCCCAACAGTCACAAACACTGTCCCTGCAATGGTTGCAACTGAGTATACGGCAAGCAGAATATTCCATGTTGTTAACAGCAGAACCAACCATGATATGGCTATAGACAAGCCTGTAACTACCAAAACCTGAGTGCTCAAAGCTTCCTGCAGATTGTATAACTCAAGATTACTAACAAACCAAACATTCTGAAGACCTGGTGGTGCTGTCTTTGCTTCTGCCATCAACCAAGAGTTTACCTGTTCATAGAAATGCTTTGTTTTGCTGAAATTGAAACTGTAATAATCAGAGCTTTGAAACTGCAATACCAGTGCAACCAACTTTCCTTCAGCATCAAACCTTGGACCAAGATCTTGGACTCCTGTTTGTTCTCCACTTTTCTCCATTGCCATGATTTTTATGCAGTACTCAAAAACCTCACTCGCATATGGGAAAAGGAAATTGTTACAGCATGGATTAAAGGAGGTATTTTCGGAGCACTGTCTGCTCTCCATCCACTTCTGAAAGGCCTTCATAAAACAAACAGTAGTCTCTTGGATGGTAGCCAAAGGAAATGTTTGGTTAACTCTGTCACAGAAATTATACAGCCAAGTTTGGGCAGCAAGGCTGCTGATATTGAGTGTGGTGTCAATTACAAGTGTGCTGTTGCTCATAGGGTTTAAATGGTCTCCATTGTCTATTGGCTTTATACCCCACACCAATGTCACTGGCATTGGTCTGTCTTCACCATGTTTTACCCTCTCAAACATAAACTGGTGGCTATATTCTGCATCATACCTCTCAAAGGGGTGGCTAGATCTAAATACCTGGATGGTAGGCATTTCTAATGTGGGAAGTTTCATTTTAGGGTCCACGCACACAATGTAGGTCCCACCTACAGCTAGAGCTGCAAACCAAAAGATCCATATGTAACGAAACTTGATGACTGCACAAGGCAGAAGTTTCTCAAACAGCAGCTTCAAGGTATCAGACAGAGTTCTTTGAAATCCTTTGAACTTCTGCTGAAGAATCAAAAGGTACCTTTTTCTACTGTTGTCCCAGTAACTAGGAGGACTGTAACTGCAAGATGTCCCTATGAATCTCTCATGCAACACTACAGAGACAGGAAACCATGTCATCAGAAAAGCAAAACTCACAAGAACAGATGTACCCATATATACCGAAAAGCAGCGAATGGCAGTTATATTGCTCAAGTATAGGGCATAGAATGCAGCACTAATAGTAAAACTTGACACTGTCATTAAGTAACCAAAGTGGTGCAAGGTTTGGCTTACCCTCTGGGATAGATCACCAGGAGACTTTTGCATTGGGTGAAGATTCCATAGATCCATAAAGACAAAGGCATTATTGGCACATATGCTGGTAAGCAGAATAATGGCTATTAGGTTTATAAAAGGGAAATAGGAAAATCGGAAGGCCACCTTGTACAGAAAATATGATATGATCAGTGAGCTTATTACAGCCACAATGACCATGAATGTAATGAAAGCCGAGTGTAAGTAAAAGCCCATGCCAATGAAGATGGCTAGCATTGCCAGTACAGGATATACAGTATCCATAGCGAGATAATGATGGTACAAGTTCTGCTTGATGCCAAAATCAATTCCCGTTATAGAAGTAATTTCATCTGAGCGATTCCACCTTTCCAGGTTGTCCATATAGATGCGCATCATAGACTTTCCTTTTTCTACAGGTAAGAATAACATACTATATTTCAGAGAGGGCACTTGATAGTTTTCTGTTTGGGGGCTCAGGAAATCCTTGTCCACCAAGTAGTGAAGAAGGTAATAAACAGCATCAAGCTGAGTACAATTTGTGAGCAACTTAGAGCAATATGGATGTCGTTCTTTCTCTCTCTTTAGCCCCATACAAGAAGACCGAAGAGAACTGTTGTGGTAGTAGGGTGCACAGCTGCGGAGTTGTTTCAAAGTGTGGGATACATCTGCATTAGTAATTTCCAGACAGGAAGGCCTCTTGTTCATGACAGCAATGTAATTTCCTAGTGACCAGCTTGGACAACACTCTGTTGTATCATGCCGCTTGCAGAGATTTGCAAATAGTGGATGGGAACGAATCTGTTAAAGGAATGATAAGAGAAACAAAAACAGTTTGCGTAATTTACAGAGTAAAAAATATTGGTCATCACTACAGTCATTTTATTGCAGCAAGGTAAGATGTCCTAAGCACAAGCATCTATCTCCTAGGAAAGCCAAAAATCAGAGCAATATCATTGGGTATGTATAAAGAAGAGAGTGGAACTCAGTTCCATGCTGCAACTGACAGTTTAGTTCACAGCATGTCATTATTTTACATAAAATGATCACATTTTGTCAACAAATGATATACCATTAACATATAACCACTGATTGTGAGTAACAAATATATATCTCATTTTCCACACTGCTAGACTTTTTAGCTTGTAGCTTTCTCTGCTTTAAGAGAGTGCAGAATATTTTTCTGAATGTGAATCATGGAGAACTTGTTTGAGATCTTTATCTTGTGCATTTCATGTAAAGGTGTGGCCTTCCTTTCATATAGCCATCACCATTTCACAAGCATTGTGGTGTTAATGCCCCTGCTGTTTACCCCAACCCAGTCTGAATCTACCTCAGCCAAAGGTGATCTGCTTTCCTAATTACAACAGAAACAGACTGACTTTTAAATATATGCCTGTCTGGTTAGACCTAGAAGTCTACTGCATGTAGAATGGAGAATTTGTTATGAGAATTTCCAATGATATGACCCCCAAATATGTATATGCATGTTTTTTAATGTAAAGCCCTTATATTTAGTGAAAATATGTGGTCATTGTGGTAGCTGCAGGAAGGAAGCCTTGCAGACACTAGCTCTGCCCTTAATATTTCTACCGGACCCTGTGATATTTTATTTGAGTCAGTTAATGACATTTCATACCATTAGTACTATAATATTAATACAGTTTTGCTGTCTTAAGCTATTAACTATTACTCTGTTAACTGGTATAAGAGCCATAAACAACACAGTTGTATTTCAGGACATCCTTGCAAATCACCACAGTGTGGGCACTGACCTGACTCTAATACATTTTTGTATTAGACACCAGCCTGGAGTTGTCCTGTTCTGTTTCAGCTCATTGACCTTGCTGCTACTTTATTCCCCTACCCTCCCACCATCTCTGGCATCCCCTAACCTCACTTCCTCTATTCACCCTTAGCTCTAGCCAATAATTTCTCTGAGCTTTATGAAGTGAACTATGTCATATCTAATTTTCCCATTTATATCCTCTCTACCTCATTTCCTGTGTCCATCTTCCCCATCTTCCACCATTCACTGTCATTCTCTCTTGTGCATTGTTTTTTTCATTCACTGTAGTGTTGTCCACTATTTGACATACAGTAATCAAACTCAAATTTTTTTCTTATACCTCATTAAAATTGCTTCTTAATTTTTCAGCTACACGTCTGGTTCTCTCCCAGGTCATACATTCAATAGTTCCTTCTGTTGAATTCAAATGAATTCCTCCATTTATACTGTGTGCATAACAGCATGATACCATAATTAATATTAGCAAACTTGCAATTCACTCTAATGGTCATCACTGTCATCCTTCACCATTACACTGTAGAAAAACAAGCACCATTCTATTCCACCATGATATCAAAACAAACACAGCCTGACTGTAAACTTTACTTGCATGGAATAATACAGCTTCTATCCTGATTTATTTTTCTTTTATAATTACTCCCCAGCTTTCACAGCACTCTTAATAAATTACACTGCAATTACCATTACACCCCTACACAAACACTCAATCTATAAGCTGTTAGTAGTACAACAGTATACCACAAGATATTTATATCTAAATCACTTGACCTGTTTTTTTTAATATCTACCAACAAAACAAAGATCTACAATTAAGCCAGTTATAGCCAAATCTTACTGCAGATATCAAAACATCAGTATAAACTTGAACACAAATTACTTCTAAAATGTGGGGTCATGCACCTTAGCCTAGGACCTACCATACATATTACTGTCTTGATTGTAATATACCTTTCCAAACAGCTGTTCTGGATTAAGGTTCATAGGTTCATACTAGGCTATCTGCCCTAGGGCATTTATAAGCCTAGCCAGAGTGTGTGTGGCTTTCACCACCCCTTGGAATGAGAATACTATTCCCATTTAGGGTTTAGTTTACTGTGCCTCTGTCTAGTAGTGACACAGAGATGACCCCTGGGGTAAACCTATGATCTCCCATCCACTCGTCAAGATTTCTCTTGAAGAGAGTCAGTGAGGGGCTCTGCCTAACATGGACTGGGATTCTGTTCCAGAGTGTAGGGAGCCTCTGGGTTATGAATCTGTCCCTCCAGCACGTCCTATTTATTTCTGTGTTGAGGTTAAAATCTCTCGCTCTCATGGCTCTGGTGGATTTGGATTTTCTGAGGTGGAGCATGTCCATTAATTCCAGATTGGACATGGCCTTGTACGTTAGGCATAGATCGCCTCTGAGTAGGTGGTATGTGACTGAATAGAGCTGGAGTTTCTTCAGCCGGGCAGCATATGACATGTTTGAAACCCTTGATCCTCTTGGTGAGGTACTTTTGGGGTCTTTCTAGCTGCTGCAGGTGTCGGGTAAGGTACATCCCAAATGGGGCATTGTACTCAATTATGGGCCTGATAAGGGAAGAGTATAGGGGCACAATGACCTCTCTTGATCTAGATGTGAATCCTTTCATGATAAGGTGGGTAATATAGAAGGTCTTCCTAACCACCTTGGCAATGTGAGTGTCAAATGAGAGGTTACTGTCAACTTGGGTCCCTAGGTCCTGATTACTTCTTCCGTACTTAATGGATTACCACCTATGTGGTAATTTGTGGGTACTTTGTTTTTCCCAAAGGGTATGACTATACATTTTTTGGTGTTCAGTTTAAGGCCATGGCTCTGGCACCAGTTATCCATTTCTATGAGGCCTTTCTGAAGGATGCTTGTGTCCGCTGGAGTATCAGTTATGGCACTCAGTTTGCAGTCATCTGCAAACTTTGTCAGCCACAATCCTCCTATGTTTGCTTGCACCTCGGAAAAATAAATGCCGAACAAGAGGGGTCCCAGGACTGAGCCCTGTGGGACACCGCTTGTGACTGGCTTAGGGTCTGACATGGCTCCAGCAATTTTGACCTTGTGGTTTCTGTCCTTGAGCCAGTTTGCAACCCATCTTATGACATATGGGTTTACATTTAAGCTGGTGAGCTTGTCTATGATGCCCGAGTGGGGTATTGTGTCGAAGGCTTTTGCAAGATCAAGGTAGGCGGTGCAAACTGCCTTACCCTCATCAATGGCCTTAGTGACTGTTTCAAAAAAGTCGACCAGGTTCAAAAGGCAGGATCTGCCCTTGACAAAGCCGAATTGGGTAGGATCCAGTGTCTGTAGGTCCCCAATGTCTTTGTTTATGAGTTCCATAATGATCCTCTCCATAGCTTTGCAGACTAGGCTTGTCAAGCTTATGGGGTGGTAATTTCCAGGGTCCGTAGAAGCACCTCCTTTGTGGAGTGGGACCACTGTTGCTGTACGCCATTCTTTGGGTACGTATCCTGTAGTAAAACAGCCTTATGTGCGGGTTTAGTTCCTCTTGGAGTTCATGTAGCATGCAACCCGGGACACCGTCTGGTCCATTGATGCTGTGTTTTTAGCATTGGAGAGGGCGGCTCTCACCTGGGCATCTGAGATGTCAGGGAGGCTACACTCTGCTGGGATAGATATTTCTCCTTTTGGGGGGGGGGGTATTTGCACTGAACCTGTCTGCCAGTATGTTGGCAATGTCTGTGGGTTCAGTGTATTTTTTGTCATTTTGGACTAACTCTGAGCATATCTGGGAGTTTCCACCCAGGTTTCTAACATAACTAAAGAAGGCCTTGTGATTGTCTTTAGTGTCTTTTGTGATTTTTCTCTCAAAGTTGGCCTTGGATGATTTTATAAGTGATCGTAGTTTTTTGCTAGTACTGAACAGAGATGCCTTCCATTTTGGGGATTTTGCTCTGTCATGTAGTAGCTTCCTCCTCCTGTTGTAAAGCTTGTTAATGGGTGGGGTCCACCAGACAGGACGCCTGCCTTTGGGGGAATGGGTCTTGGTTTTATTTGGGATTGCATGATCCATGCATTCTTGAAGGTGTCCATAGAAAGCATTTATAAAGGATTCAGCGGTGTGGGCTGTGGTTTCCAGTGGCCCAGGGCCTTGAAGGATACCACTTCAGTCTTAAGAAGTGTGAAGTCAGCTTTTGAGAAATTCTTCACTGTGGTCTTTTGTGCTGGGGGTGAGGGCGGGATATGGATTTCCAGTGAGATTAATTTATGGTCTGATCTCACCAATGAGGGGTATACTTCCGGTGTGGAGCATTGTGTCCCCATGTTTGTGATGATCAGGTCTAGTATATTATCTCCTCTTGTGGGAGTGGTGACTAGTTGTTCCATCGCATTTGAGTTTATGAATTCTAGGAACCTTTGGGCTAGGGTGTTGGGGCTTGAGTAATGCTCCCAGTCTATGTTTGGGTAGTTGAAGTCTCCCAATATGATGGTATTTGGAGATACATTCATACTCTCCAGTGTCTTCAGGAAGGCTGAGTGGGGTTCCTGAGTTTGACAGGGTGGTCTGTAGCATGCTACAAACTGTAGGGCAGTTTTGCCTACGGTTAGTTGCACATGGATGGTCTCCAATGCTTCATGCGTTGCCACTAACCTGGAGGTGTGGGTATCTTTGATGAATATGGATACTCCCCCTCCTTTTGTGGTTCGGTCCAGGTTTTGAGGGCAAAAAGCATGATATGAGGTATAACCTGGTAGTGCTGGGGTGCTCTCAGGAGCCTTGAACCAGGTTTCAGTCACTGCAGAGACATCAATGTTCTCCATACTGACGAGGGCTTCGAAAGCATGCATCTTGAGGTTTAGACGTCTGGCGTTGAGCAGCATTACCCTTAGTTTTTTTCCACTTGTGTTTTCTAGGGAGGTGGGTTTGTCTTTTGAGCCTTGCCTAAAAAAGGCACTATGGGGGTGGCAAGAGCCTTGGCCAATATCCGGAAGCCCAGGGGTGACAGGTGCAAGCCGTCCCTTGTGAAGCAGCATGGCTTGTCAAGCATGTCATCCCAAGCAGACAGACATTGGATCCCCTTAGAATGACACCAGTAATTGAGCCAATTGTTAAAGCTGATCATTTTTTGTCTTTGCACTGTGGCATCATTCTTGGTGAGGCTAAGATGCTGGTCAGGGTCATACCGGCCTGGGCTATATAATCAGGGAGCTCCTCTATGTCTCTTTTCATGTAGTCCAGGGAGGTACGTCTCAGGTCATTTAAGGGAAGAGTATAGGGGCACAATGACCTCTCTTGATCTAGATGTGAATCCTTTCATGATAAGGTGGGTAATATAGAAGGTCTTCCTAACCACCTTGGCAATGTGAGTGTCAAATGAGAGGTTACTGTCAACTTGGGTCCCTAGGTCCCTGATTACTTCTTCCGTGCCAATGGATTACCACCTATGTGGTAATTTGTGGGTACTGTTTTTCTCAAAGGGTATGACTATACATTTTTTGGTGTTCAGTTTAAGGCCATGGCTCTGGCACCAGTTATCCATTTCTATGAGGCCTTTCTGAAGGATGCTTGTGTCCGCTGGAGTATCAGTTATGGCCCAGTTTGCAGTCATCTGTGAACTATGTCAGCCACAATCCTCCTATGTTTGCTTGCACCTCGGAAAAATAAATGCCGAACAAGAGGGGTCCCAGGACTGAGCCCTGTGGGACACCGCTGTGACTGGCTTAGGGCCTGACATGGCTCCAGCAATTCTGACCTTGTGGTTCCTGTCCTTGAGCCAGTTTGCAACCCATCTTATGACGTATGGGTTTACATTTAAGCTGGTGAGCTTGTCTATGATGCCGAGTGGGGTATTGTGTCGAAGGCTTTTGCAAGATCAAGGTAGGCGGTGCAAACTGCCTTACCCTCATCAATGGCCTTAGTGACTGTTTCAAAAAGTCGACCAGGTTCAAAAGGCAGGATCTGCCCTTGACAAAAGCCAATTGGGTAGGATCCAGTCTCTGTAGGTCCCCAATGTCTTTGTTTATGAGTTCCATAATGATCCTCTCCATAGCTTTGCAGACTAGGCTTGTCAAGCTTATGGGGTGGTAATTTCCAGGGTCCGTAGAAGCACCTCCTTTGTTGAGTGGGACCACTGTTGCTGTACGCCATTCTTTGGGTACGTATCCTGTAGTAAAGCAGCCTTATGTGCGGGTTTAGTTCCTCTTGGAGTTCATGTAGCATGCAACCCGGGACACGTCTGGTCCATTGATGCTGTGTTTTAGCATTGGAGAGGGCGGCTCTCACCTGGGCATCTGAGATGTCAGGGAGGCTACACTCTGCTGGGATAGATATTTCTCCTTTTGGGGGTATTTGCACTGAACCTGTCTGCCAGTATGTTGGCAATGTCTGTGGGTTCAGTGTATTTTTTGTCATTTTGGACTAACTCTGAGCATATCTGGGAGTTTCCACCCAGGTTTCTAACATAACTAAAGAAGGCCTTGTGATTGTCTTTAGTGTCTTTTTTGATTTTTCTCTCAAAGTTGGCCTTGGATGATTTTATAAGTGATCGTAGTTTTTGCTAGTACTGAACAGAGATGCCTTCCATTTTGGGGATTTTGCTCTGTCATGTAGTAGCTTCCTCCTCCTGTTGTAAAGCTTGTTAATGGGTGGGGTCCACCAGACAGGACGCCTGCCTTTGGGGGAATGGGTCTTGGTTTTATTTGGGATTGCATGATCCATGCATTCTTGAAGGTGTCCATAGAAAGCATTTATAAAGGATTCAGCGGTGTGGGCTGTGGTTTCCAGTGGCCCAGGGCCTTGAAGGATACCACTTCAGTCTTAAGAAGTGTGAAGTCAGCTTTTGAGAAATTCTTCACTGTGGTCTTTTGTGCTGGGGGTGAGGGCGGGATATGGATTTCCAGTGAGATTAATTTATGGTCTGATCTCACCAATGAGGGGTATACTTCGGTGTGGAGCATTGTGTCCCCATGTTTGTGATGATCAGGTCTAGTATATTATCTCCTCTTGTGGGAGTGGTGACTAGTTGTTCCATCGCATTTGAGTTTATGAATTCTAGGAACCTTTGGGCTAGGGTGTTGGGGCTTGAGTAATGCTCCCAGTCTATGTTTGGGTAGTTGAAGTCTCCCAATATGATGGTATTTGGAGATACATTCATACTCTCCAGTGTCTTCAGGAAGGCTGAGTGGGGTTCCTGAGTTTGACAGGGTGGTCTGTAGCATGCTACAAACTGTAGGGCAGTTTTGCCTACGGTTAGTTGCACATAGATGGTCTCCGATGCTTCATGCATTGCCACTAACCTGGAGGTGTGGGTATCTTTGATGAATATGGATACTCCCCCTCCTTTTGTGGTTCGGTCCAGGTTTTGAGGGCAAAAAGCATGATATGAGTTATAACCTGGTAGTGCTGGGGTGCTCTCAGGAGCCTTGAACCAGGTTTCAGTCACTGCATAGACATCGATGTTCTCCATACTGACGAGGGCTTCGAGAGCGTGCATCTTGAGGTTTAGACTTCTGGCGTTGAGCAGCATTACCCTTAGTTTTTTTTCCACTTGTGTTTTCTAGGGAGGTGGGTTTGTCTTTTGAGCCTTGCCTAAAAAAGGCACTATGGGGGTGGCAAGAGCCTTGGCCAATATCCGGAAGCCCAGGGGTGACAGGTGCAAGCCGTCCCTTGTGAAGCAGCATGGCTTGTCAAGCATGTCATCCCAAGCAGACAGACATTGGATCCCCTTAGAATGACACCAGTAATTGAGCCAATTGTTAAAGCTGATCATTTTGTGTCTGTACTGTGGCATCATTCTTGGTGAGGCTAAGATGCTGGTCAGGGTCATACCGGCCTGGGCTATATAATCAGGGAGCTCCTCTATGTCTCTTTTCATG
Source organism: Protopterus annectens (assembly GCF_019279795.1). Classification (NCBI taxonomy): domain Eukaryota; kingdom Metazoa; phylum Chordata; order Ceratodontiformes; family Protopteridae; genus Protopterus; species Protopterus annectens. The sequence continues at coordinate 432,389,421 of NC_056737.1, read as the reverse complement.
TAGTCCAGGGAGGTACGTCTCAGGTCATTCACACCGGCATGGACAATGACTGAGTCATATTTGTACTTGCTTTGGAGTGACCTGAGTGCTTTTGTTATGTGGTGGATTCTAGTGCCTGACAGGCAGCTTACTGTAAAATTTTCCTTGTTCAGTCTGGTGAGTGGGATGTCAGTGTGTCTGACTATGGAGTCACTTATTACAAGTGTATCAGGCATGTTGTTTGGCCTTAAGGGCTGTGACTGTTTGGCACACTGACTTTGTGAACTATGTGTTGCATGTGCTATGTTTTGAGGTAGTGGTTGCTTGGATGTCTGCTTTGGAGGCCTCTGTTATTTTGCTATATTTTTGATTAGAGCCTCCGAGTATGTTTTTGTGTGTTTATGTGTTTGGTTTGTAGTTGTGATAGGTCTATGTGAGACTGGGTTTGTGGTGTGTGTGGTTACCTTCTCCTCCTGACTGATTTTGCCAGTACTGAGTCGAGGGAGCTCAGCCTCCAGTTTGGCTATATAGTTGCATCTCTCACATATATCTGTATTTGTTGGGAGGAGGAGAGGGTTGTCTGTGTACATGAGGCAGTTGTGGCATTGCCTCAAGATTCCCAGATTCACCAGCTGAACTGGAGAGGACGCCAGTAATTGACCCTTCGACATGCTAGAATAGTGTAAGGGATTGCTGTGTAACTGAGTCAGAAAGGACCTATACGGAAATGGGTACTCAAGGGGATTGTAGGTGGATGTAGTGCTTTCTTTTTGTTTGAGTGCTTTACCTGTGTAAAAATGCTTTAGGAGCAAATGCTGGGCTTTTCAAATAGAGAATAGACTGGTTAGATTGAAAGTAGAGCAGTTCTAAGGGAAAAACTGAAGAGCAGATTTAGCGGAGCCAGAAATAGTTTAAACTTGATTAACCGGCGCTGCCTAATGCTGCGCTATGCGCAACTTCGCGCAAAAGCACGCTAAAGCAGGCATTATAGCAGGGGGTTAGAAAGAGCTAGGAAATGGCCCAAAACGGCCAATAAACTACAAGTTGCTGGGCTGGAACGACTCCTTTAGGGACAGATAGGCTGCTCAGTGCTCCCCACTCCCACTGGTGAACAAAGAAGCTTCCTCCTATCCAAATAAGGATATGGACAACACAGGAACTATGACACAGCCCAGAGATCAGCAAAATCTGAAGACTGGACTATTCTAGTTCAGTAAAGGTGGGAAAACAAGGATTTTTTTTGTTTTTTTTTGTTTTTTTCACAAACAGATAAAAAATAGATACAGTAACAAACAGTAAATGCTTTATATCGGCTAGCGCACTTGAGTGTGTAGCCTACCAGTTAATTTAAGCAAAAAACTAACTTTTAAAGTGCAACACAGTTTAGAAACAAACAGAAATACAGTGAATCAACTTGCAGAGCTAGTTTAGTAATAAAAATTAGCTTTTTAGGCAAAATACAACAGTCGAAAATAGAAAGCCAGAAAAAATACTTATAAATCAATGGAAAGTCACTCTTCCACTCTCTGCTGCTTGTAGAGCTCTGCAGGACACCACGAGGAGCTGTGCTGAGTCGTATACAAGCGCAAAAGCGCGCTAAAGCGAGCTTTATAGCAGGGGGTTAGAAAGAGCTAGGAAATGGCCCAAAACGGCCAATAAACTACAAGTTGCTGGGCTGGAACCACTCATTTAAGGACAAATAGGCTACTCAGTGCTCCACACTCCCACTGGTGAACAAAGAAACTTCCTCCTATCCAAATAAGGATATGGACAACACAGGAACTATGACACAGCCCAGAGATCAGCAAAATCTGAAGACTGGAATATTCTAGTTCAGTAAAGGTGGGAAAACAAGAATATTTTTTTGTTTTTTTTTTGTTTTTTTCACAAACATAAAAAATAGATACAGTAACAAACAGTAAATGCTTTAAATCGGCTAGCGCACTTGAGTGTGTAGCCTACCAGTTAATTTAAACAAAAAAACAAACTTTTAAAGTGCAACACAGTTTAGAAACAAACAGAAATACAGTGAATCAACTTGCAGAGCTAGTTTAGTAATAAAAATTCACTTTTTAGGCAAAATACAGCAGTCGAAAATAGAAAGCCAGAAAAAACTGTCACATACATGCCCATAGTATGGGGAACAAAATAACAGAACAACATAGTTGGATATCTTTCTAAACTCCTGACTTAATTGCAGTAGTAGAAACCTATCTTAAATCAAAGACAAAAGATCAAGAAATACTGCCTCCTGGTGACAAAATTGCCTGTAATGGTTGAACTAGTTAAAGAGCTGGTGGTGTAACCATATTATATTCAAGATATTTTCAGCTTGCTATGCATCCTATACAAAGACCAAATATTAATAATGTTGAAATCCTTGTGAATACACTTAAAATTAACAACAAAAAGCATAGTTTATATACAGCCTTGTGATCGAGTTGACAATCATAGCTTGTTTATCATGTGTTCGAGAAACTGATGCCAGGAAATTCACCTCAAGAGTGAAGCCTGAGAGGCGAATCTTGGCATCCATGTGGAGAACACATAATTTAAGGTAGTGATCGGTGACACAATCATAATTCTTTGTAGTGCATGGAACTTTATCTGTTCCTTGTACTACTAGTTACTGGAAAAAAATTACTACTAAATGTTTTCCCAGCTTTCAAAGCTGTAAAACACTTGGCAAGCACTGTCAGAAAGGCAGTGTAACACAGTCCGTTACGTTTATACTTACCTTTCATGAGTTTCAACTGTCTAGATTTTCACAGGACATCCAGATTATTGCTTCATTTTTTGGTTTGTTCCTTATATGTAATTTGTGGAAGAACTACTGAGGAACAAAGTCACTAAATTATGGCATACATTTGAGTTTCAGAATTTGTATTCTTCAGAAAATGAATGCTAACACAAATCCTCTTATTCTAGCAACTAAGTTTGTTTGAAAAAGATGGGGACACGTTACTGGTACAGAGAGAAGGCAGAAACAAATATTTTGTTCTGCCACTGTCATTTGCTGGCAGTACTGGCAGATTTTACTGCCTAGCCCAAAACCAGCTTAGTAACTTCAGCAGGGGGTGCTTAACAATTTTTAATGTCAGGTTGTATGCCACTCTGACACTTAACTTGTTTGTCTTTTTCCAAAGATTGGAGTGTAATCACCATGCTCCATGCACTACAACACACATATCAGTTTGATGACATTTATCTTGGCTAAATAAACTTTATATTTTGAAATAATAATACTAGGTAACCTTAATATTGATTGACCCCAGTGTAATCATAAAACTATTCACCACACTATCAGACTGTATGGATTAACACAGCTAATAGAAATGATCACCAGAATAGATAAAGTTACTGGAAAAGAAAATATTTTGGACTAGATACTGACATCAGATTACAAAAAAATTATCCATGCAGGAACTATGCCTGATACAGAAACATTCATTACAAAACAGACATACAACCAAATTTGGAAATAAAAAATGTCTTGTCTATCCTTATGCATAGCAATTGGGAACCTTTAAAAACACTGCCTGTAGATGATGCAATAACTCACTTCAGCAAAACCTTCTTCATAATAAACTCCCTTACACCTCAGCACAGCAGATAGTCAAATCAAAACCTGTACTGTTTTTTACATCACATATAAGAAAGCTGATGTGCCTCTGTCATAAAGCATGGAACGTGCCATTAAAAAAAAATTGGTAACAATCAGCACTTGCAAATTCTAACTGAGACTACCATTCTAAAGGCTAAGCAAAACTATTACACTGTTGTACAGGAACACCACAGGAAAATTCCAAAACAGTTTGGATCAACACTTCAACCTGTAGTGCATGGAACATGGTGATTACACTCTGATATTTGGAAAAAGACAAAGCAGTTAAGTGCCAGAGTGGTATGTGAACCAACCTTGACAATTATTAAGCACCCCTGCTAAAGTTGTTAAGGTTGGATCTATCGCTCAACCATAAAATCTTCCAGTACTGTCCAGGAAATAAAATATTTGTTTCTGCTTGCTGTCCCTATTGGCAACATGTCCTTAACTTCCTCCAAAAACTTGGAAAGTTGATAGAACAACAGGATGTGCTCAACTTCATTTTCAGAAGGATATGAACTCTGAAACTCAAACGAATGTCATTACTTACTGACTTCTGTACTCAATGGTTTGTAACTAAAAATGTGAAGAAATTATCTGGACGTTCTACAAAAACCTGGATAGTTGAGAGGCATGAAAGGGTTGTAAATGTAATGGACTTTGTTATACTCCCTTTCTGACAGTGTCCATTAAGTGTTTTATGGCTTTGTAGCTGGCAAAATACTTAGCGATTTTTTCCCCCATATAACTAGTAGTACATGGAGCAGATAAAGTTCCATGCACTACAAAGAATTATGATCGGGTCACCAACCAAAACCTGTTATGTGTTCTCGTCATGGATGCAAAGATTCATCTCACGAGCTTCACTCTTGAGGTGAATTTCTTGGCATCCATGTCTTGTACACAAAAGAAACAGTTTATGATTGTCAATCCAATCATAATCCTCTATATTTAACCTGGTAAAAAAATCACAACCCTGCCCTTTCACGAAGAAACAAATTTTGTATAGCATGCAGATATAATTCATACTCCATAAATGCTTCTAATTCCTTTAATAAACCCATTACACCCAATACAGTTGTAAGTGATATAAATGGTGTCACTTCTACCTTTACATTTACCACAATTCACTTCTACCAGCATGACACAAAAGCTTATTCAAAAATTTAAACTCACATTTCTTGCAGCAGACAGCCTCCCAGTAGAATATCTCAAAATAATTGTGGATGCCATTGAATGCTTATTATCTATACTTAATAATCACTGTAACTCCCTTATATAAAGGTGGCAGATATCTTGAGCTGGCAAACAACAAATCCATACCCATCTTGTCCCTTCTATCTAAAATACTAGAAGAAATTAGCTACCTAACAGAGAACACATTGCTTTTCACAACACAGAAACATCAATGGTGACTTACATAGTCTAAACTATTGTCATGAAAGATGAAAGCAAGGTAAAATGGTTGCATCCCTATCTCTGCACCCATGCAACACATTTGATACAGTTTCACATTCTATATTATCTAGGATCAAAGGACTAGGCATCACAGCCAATTGGTTTAAAATTTATCTTAGCCACTGACCACAATATTCATACTGGACAAATGAACTGTCAAATCCTTAGCAAACAACATTAGGTTACTCACATAATTCAATATTAGGACTGTTACTTTAATATATTTATAAATGAAATGCATACAGCTTGTCTCCCAGCAAATATATTAATATCTGCAACTGCTTCAGCCAAACAGCTCCAAGACAATCTATAACATTCCTTTATAAAAAAATAAAAACTGGCTAGAACAATCTAAACAGCTCATAAATCCAAAGAAAACAAACCTAATTGCATTTTTTCCTCCAGCCCAGCAATCAGAGTACTCTTGACTTAAAAATATTATTTATTGATAATACTAGAACTGAGCTAGTACTGGCTATAGACTGATTTGATCAGCATATCCAATATGCTGTTAAAAAAACATAAACTAGGACTTCTTTATAAAGTTAAACCTCTTCTTTTAGACAATGCACATAAGACCATATGTCAGACCTATATAGTCCCCTGTATATTTTGTCAGTTTTAACTAACCTACAGTCCTCTCAAATAACCAAACTGGAGTGATCTTATAATAAGATAGCAAAGCAAGTAACCACATTAACTGAACACATTCCTTCCTTATGCAGACAATTCAAAATGATAATAGAATCCTTACAGTTTTTCACCTGTTTGCATGTTTCAGGTTGTGACATCCCACCTCTAGGCCAGTAATTAAGGAGCCTGAATCCTCACCACTAACACCGGCAAGGCATGTTTACTCGGGACAAAAATAGACACACACACTATTTCCAGATGCAGCTCTCTGCCCCAAGCACAATTTCCCTTAAGAGTATGCAGGGAACATGTTCAGTCCATGATCTGGATCCTCCCTCTCTCTCCAGGCCCCCAATAAGACTTCCCACTGGCACAGCTATAGAGTTGAGTCCTCAGCCAAGTCCTCCACCACCTTTTCTGTTCAACCAGTGCTTTGTATCCCTGCTCCAAGTTGACACACACACTTTCTGAGGTTTGATTTTCACACACACACACACACACACACACACACACACACACACACACACGGGAAAGGCTGACGCAGATTTACTAGCTATGCATCTCTGCCCAGGCTATAAAGTAGTTACTGCCACCAAGACACTCCAAAGCCAGCTACTCTAAGGCTCTTTCTTATAAGGGTACCCAATTATACTGAGTGAAATTAATATTAATATAAATGGTAATGTTGACCAAACAGAAAGGCGTTCAGGAGTGGCCACAGTGTCACCAAATAAACATAAGTACTCTCAAAGGTTAAAAGATTATTTAAAGGACCAGCCACAATGAAATATTTAAATATATTTAATAAGAAATGATAAAAGGACATGAAAATACTAAATATCTATTTACAATAAATGCCAGCATTTCAATCACAGGACATTAAAATAACACAGATGAATAGATTCACACAGAAAAACAGTACGTAACTAATCACACTATATTTTTCTGACTGATCTAAAGAATTATTATCCCTTGTTTACTTGCTAAAGCAAGGCAAGATGAAGTGGCTGAGTGATCCTTCGACACTGCATTTCAAAAACAGACTGCAGAGAGATTTCTGTCTCATCTAATATTAAAACATCATTTCAGTGCTGGATTACAGAATGACATTTTATACATCTGGTCATTTGACTTCTGGTTCCCATACTATCTCCCTTTACTAGAAACTAAACCAGAATTTTGTACATATGTGTTACCATACACACAGATAGAGTTTTGCTAATATATGTTATAGCATCTGGAAGCCATAAAAACATTTCAACACTTCCACCCTTCCAGGGTAGCAATTAGTTCACTGCTAAGGACAATACAGCAGGATTCCTAGTCCTTGTTTTCAAAGGCATTTCATCTCTGATTGCAATCAAAAATGTAAGATATAGTCTTTATGACCCACATTAAGTAATTTAATTTCAGGATATTTTTCTAAAAGTTAGCTGGGACTGAGCTTAATCTCTTCTCTTCCAGTATCCTCTGTTACAATATATAGATTAAATCAGTTACAATAGTACAATCTGACATACATGTATATTTATTTTCTATCCAGCAGGATACACTGTTGGTACATTTTTAACACAAGCAACTTTGGAAATAAATTTCAACACAGGCACCTGTACAAATCAGTTTGATATACAAATGAAAACTCCAACTAGCTATGCTGTTACATATCCACTGCCCTACTTCTCCTGGTGTAGCTGGCAATATCTCTCATTATCACATCTCTCCCCCCTTTGAAGACACAAGCTAGTTTCTCTAGTGACCCTGGAGAAACATGGCTTGAGGAACATGAGCCTATCTGGGAATACATTAATCTATTCCTTGTCTTGAGAGCCCATATACATTGGCATTGTTGACCCCACTATGGTGCTGCACTGTCCTACCATATGCCTGCAACCCTAGGCTCCACCTTTATAACTTGGCATTTTTCTGGCTGGCTCGATGTAGCCAAGTTAAAGGATTGTGGTCTGTAACTACAGTGAATTTCCTTCCATGCAGATAAGGTTGAAGTTTCTGCAGTGCCCATACTATGGCTAGGCATTCTTTTTGTACAGCTGCATAACAGTTGGTTGGAGTCTACTGCTGAGATATACAACTGGGTGCTCTTCTCCCTCTGAGGAAACCTGGATGAATACTTCCCACACCCCATGGTTCGAAGCATCCACATACACAAAACATTCTTTGCAGTAATATGGACTGGCTAACACAGGGATCCTACCAAAGCCCCTTTAAGTTTTTGGAATACCTGCTCACAGGCTGGGGTCCACACTACCTTGTCTGGCCTGTTTTTCCTAGTCAGGTCTGTGAGGGGAGCAGCTATTGTAATATAACTGGGAACAAATTTTCTATAGTACCCCACTGTCCCCAAGGATGCTCTCACACGATTTTTGTTAACGGGGCAGGCCACACTTCAATAGCTTCCACTTTGGCAGGTTTTGGCCTGATCTTACTGCTCCCCATTCTATGTCCCAGGTTGGAGACCTCTGCCATACCCACCTGACACTTATTGGGCTTAATGGTCAACCTTACCCTTTGCAGTCTGCCCAGGACCTCCCTGAAATGCTGAAAGTGCTCATGCCAGGAGTGGCTGTAAATGGCAATATTATCCAGGTAAGCATGTGCATAATCTCTTGTTCCTGCTAGGATATGATCTACCAGCATCTGGAAGGTCACTGGGACATTTGTTATTCCCAAAGGGCATCTTTGTGACCTCATATCATCTAAAAGGAGTCACAAAGGCTGACCTCGCTCTAGTGGTGCGAGTCAAGGGCACCTGCCAGTAGCCCTTGGTCAGATCAGTAGTGTTCAGATAGTTAGCTCCACCCAGCTGCTCTAAGGCTTCATCTGTCCTAGGCTTGGACTAAGCATCTGACTCTGTGTAACTATTTAATTTTCTCACAGAACTTGGTGCTGCCGTCTTTCTTTGGTACCAACACCACTGGGGAGGCCCAGGGATTGCTGGGCTCCTAGATTACCCCCATTTCCAACATTTCCAGTATCTCCTCCCTCAGAGTCTGTCTGAATCACTGAGGCACCCTGTAAGGGGCCTGCTTGATAGGCCTTTGGGGTCCTGTGTCCACATGGTATTGCACAAGGTGGGTGCACCCAGGTTTCCTAGTGAACATGCCCCCAAACACCTGTAACTGCTTAGATTTCTGTAACCTGGGTAGGGGATAGCTGCTGAGAGATTGTTACGCCTTCCACTGTGGTGTCAATCCGAGCCTCACTGAGGAGATCAGTCACTACATCTCCCTCAGACTCCTCCTACCATCTACAAATGTTCAGCACCAGGGCCTCCCTATCATGGTAAGGTTTCATCATGTTAACATGGTACAATTTGTGCCCCTGCCTCCTGTATAGCAGTTCTACCATATAATTAACTTCACTGCCCTTCCTTACTACTTTGAAGGGTCCTCTCAAGCTGCCTGCAGCTTATTGTGTCTGACAGGAATGAGAGCTATAACCTGCTGTCCCACAGCATACTGTCAGGCTTGAGCATTCCAGTCATTCCAGACCTTTTTCTGCTGTTGGGCTTGGCCCAGGTTCTCCTTGGCCAAGCCCATGAGCTCCCTAAGCCCTGTCTTGAAGTTTAGGACATATGCCACAACAGACTCCTTGTGGGATTCACACTCGCCTTCCACTCATCACAAATCAAATCTAAAGGCCCCCTCACCCTATGCCTATAAATCAACTCAAAGAGGGAAAAACCTGTAGATTTCTGTGGTACCTCTCTGTATGCAAACAACAGATGTGACAAAAATATTTGTCCCATTCTCTCTTAAACTGAACTGCAAATGCCCGTAACATGGTCTTTAGTGTGGAACTTAACCTCTCCACAAGACCATTAGTTTGGGGGTATTAGGGATGGTCTTAGGTGCCTCACTGTACAGTGTCCCCACAGACAAGACAGAAAGTATTTGCCACCTTCTTTACCTCAATGGAGGACAGAGCCAACACCTCAGGGTATCTATTACCATAATCTACTACCACCAGGATATACCTCTTTCCTGTGGAACTTGGAGTACTCAGAGGACCCATAATATCCATAGCTACCCACTGAAATTGCTCCTCAATCACAGGCAAAGGCATCAAAGGAGCCTTGACCTTGTCCATAACTCTCAATTTCTTAGTGCAATAAATCTGGGCAAAGCCTGACAAAATAGGAGACAAAGGCCCAAAAATAGGGACATATTTTAAATATTGCTCTTATAAACTTAGAAAGTTGCTAGAGTAACAAGGTTTGTTTTAACATACATTTTATGAAGGATTTGAAGTCTGAAACTCAAATGTATATCATTATTTAGTGATGGCAATCCTCAGATTATTCCAGTGATTTGTCAGAAAACCACAAATTTCATGAGGAACAGACCAAAAATATGAGCCAAAAATATGGACATTCAGCAAAAGTCTGGACAGTTGAGAGGTATGACCTTGTCCCCTGCCTTGCCTACTTTTAGGGACTGCCCACAGGTCCAGCAGTACCCTGTTACATCCCTTGCAATTCCAGACCAATGAAAGGTCTGCATAATATGTCTCTTGGTACACTTTACAGGTTCATAGGTGTGTAATAGGCTAATGGCCCTGGAGCCTTTACAAGCCTAGCCCATAGGATTACCCTGGCATTGTGCCACCCGACCTTAGTTCCCATAGCCTCTGTTGAGTAAAGCTACTGGAGTGATCCCTCGGGTGAATTTTCTATTTCCCATCCACTCATCAAGATTTCTCTTGAAGAGGACCAGTGAGGAGCTCTGCTTGACATGTATGGGAAGTCTATTCCATAGTATGGGCATTCTCTGGGCTATAAACCTGTCCCTCCAGCATGTTCTGTTGATTGTGGTAATGAGGTTGAGGTCTCTGGAGTGTGTGGTGTGGAGGGATTGGGATTTCTTTAGCTGTAGCATTTCTAACAGAGCTGGATCAAACATGGCTTTGTAAGTCAAGCAGAGATCGCCTTTAAGTAGGCAATATGAGAAAGAGAATAGTTGGAGTTTTTTGAGTCTGTCCATATAGGGCAAATGTTTAAGGCCTAGGATCCTCTTTGTGAGGTACTTTTGCAGCCTCTCCAGTTGTTGCCAGTTTTTAGTGAGGTACATGCCAAATGGGGCATTGTACTCAATGATTGGCTTAATGAGGGAAGAGTAGAGGGAGACAATAACCTCTTTCTTCCTGGATGCAAAACCCTTAGTAATGAGATGTGCCACATAGAAGGACTTTCTGACCACAGTGGCAATGTGGTGGTCAAAAGAGAAGTTGCTGTCAACCTGTGTTCCCAGATCTCTTATAATGCCTTCTGTGTTCACGTTCAGTGGACTACCATTGGTGTGATAATTCATGGGAACCGGGTTTTTCCCAAAGGGAATGATGACTCATTTTTTGTTACTGAGCTTAAGGCCATAGTTCTGACACCAGTTGTTGGTCTCAGCAAGGCCTTTCTGTAGGATGTCAACATCAGTTGGGTAGTTAATAATAGCTCCCAACTTGCAGTCTTCTGCGAACTTTGTCAGCCAGAGTCCCTTCATGTTGGCTTGGACTTCAGAGAAGTAGACACCAAACAGGAGAGGACCCAGGACCGAACCCTATGGGACTCCACTCATGACTGGTTGGCAGTCTGACTTGGAGTCAGCTACTTTCACACTGTGGGTTCTACTTGTGAGCCAGTTTGTAACCCACCTAGTGATATTGGGGTTGATGCCTAGCTTAGTGAGTTTTTCTATGATTCCTGAGTAGGGAATGGTATCAAAGGCCTTGGCCAGATGAAGGTAGGCTGTATGAACCACCTTGCCTTCATCCACAGCTCTGGTGACCGACTCAAAGAAGTTGACCAGGTATGATCTACCCTTCACAAAACTAAACTGTGTGGGATCTAGAGTTTGGAGATTTCCTATATCCTTGTTTATTAGGTCCATGATGATGCTTTCCATAGCTTTGCATATCAGACTCGTCAGGCTAATAGGTTGATAGTTACCAGGGTCTGTAGTCGCTCCTCCTTTGTGGAGAGGGATGACTGTAGCAGTGCACCATTCGGTAGGAACAAAGCCTGAGGTGAGGCTGTGATTGAACAGGGCACGCAGGTGAGGTGCCAGTTCACTCTGTAGTTTATGTAGAACACAGCCAGGGATATTGTCAGGACCCATAAAAGCTGTATTTTTGGCCTTGGACATTGCTGTTTTAACCTGTGCAGCAGTAATACAGGGTGCCTGGCAGTGTACTGGTATTGTGACTGGTCCTTTGTGAGGGTGGGGTAAAGTTGGCACTGAATCTGTCAGCCAGTATATTGGCAATGCTCATTGACCTACAAAAGGAATGTTATGGGCTATCCTGAGAAAGTTACTTTTTCATATGGTAGGTTTAATAATTTAAAAGAGTTGTTATGATCAAGAAATAAGGTTGATTCAGTTAAAAGAAAGGGAGTATTTCCATGTGGGGTTTGCAAAGTATGTGACAAACTGAAGAATATTGATGGATGGATAATAAATGGAAAAACATTTTTCGTTAAAAATGAATTTAGTGTTAATTCGTGTGGTGTAGTCTATATCATTGGATGTGGCTGTACACCTTGTAAATGGTATGTGGACAGACGAAAAGAAAGGTGAAACTTAGAATATTGGAGCACTTGGGTGATGTAAGAAATAAGAGATTGGATAGCCCAGTGGCACAACACTTTTGCAACACACATGGGGGTAGTAGAGATAGCTTTTTCTTTAGTGTATTAGCAAAACCCTTTGAAGAACATACTGTGGGGGGGGGGTGAATTTAAAAGAAAGTTGATTAAGTTAGAAACTAAATTAATAGTATATTTGGGCACTTTATCCTAGGGGTCTCAATTTGGATATTGATTGGGGATTTAGATGCTTAAATCAGTGAATGGAGTTTACCTTATTTACAGAACAAATGTGTTGGCTAGGTTAAAAGCAGTGAATTTTGGATGAACAAATTAATTGATTCATTTGATATTAATAATAAAAAATGTGCAATAAAAGTGAGGATGAAATTTTTAAAAAGTTTATATTTTATAAAATAAGTTTATAGGTCATGGATAAACATTTACAATTGAGTTTCAGGGGCAGGTTGAAACATATTTTTATGTTTGAATGTATAAGTCATTGTGGTGTATGAAAAAACATGGAAATGTGCTATTTCATTAAGCAGTAGAAGTGATTTATCTTTAAAAAAATGTCATTTGGGAATTTCATTCACTCTGTATTGTGTTAATTTATTTAATATATTTATGATGTATGAGAAATTGGGGGTGTACATCTTTAAGCGCTAAGCTGCATAATTATTAAAGAAAAGTATTTAATTATTTAATTATTTAATTAAATTAAGATGAATTAATGTTGAGATGGAATATAAAGGCTGCTGGGATTGTATGAAGTTATTCCATTGAAGGCCTATAAGGCTGAGGTACCAGGATGTATTGAATAAAGAAAGAAAATTGGCAGCTACAGGAGAATTCCTAGCATTCTAGCTTCTTTTGGGAGCTTGTGTGGTTTGGTGTTTGTACCATGTTGTTGGAAGGAGCTTCTGCTGTTCCAGGTGTCTTTAGAACACAAACAGAGATGGGAAAGCTTAGATGCACAGAGATCTGGAAGGAGAGAGACAATAAAATATTTTAAAATCATCCCTGGTCTATGGGGATGGATAGTTGAACAGATGAAAGGTATTAGCAGCTGGAGAAGTTGTTGAAGAAAGAGGTGTCATTGTATTATGATGTTAAGTTGTTACAAAAATATGTTGACATGAATCCAACTCCTAGGGGGCTGAGAGTTGATAGGCTCCCAGCAAATTATTTTTTGAAGGAGGAATCTGACCTCCTGGAAGAATGGAAATCTGTCTCATTAGCTTGTACTACTAGCTGGCTAAATATTCTCATTAAGAGAAATACTCTTGCCCACGAGAAGGTACGTAAAAACATCATACAACTGCAAGAGACATTAATCAATGACACCTCAGAGTTTAATTACTCCAGAAAATTGTTTGACATAAAATCTGGCGTTGCCAAAGTTTGATGGTGGTTCCAGGGAAAGGGGAGAAGGAGTTAAACTGTCTAGCGGGGCAGGTTAAGGTATGTTCCAGTCAGCTAGTTAATGGTACTTTCCTGGAGAACCGAGAAGTGAATCTGCTGCCACAGATGGTGAATGACTTTGATTTTAACCCTCCCTTGGTTCATTTGTCATCTGAATGTTGTATTTTTCCTGGCACATTTGTTCTGAGGGACATGATAGGGAATGAATCGAATAACGCAAATAAAAGTTTTGACATTGTAAATCTTTCTGATTTGGTGCTGTCTGAGGCAGCAACAAGTGTTTTGCTTAAGTGTACGAAATATGTGCCAACATTTTTTCCCTCATTAGTTGAATTTATTAATGAAATCAAAGTGTTTTGTAGAAAACTTAATTTGAGAGTGTTTTTTGGCACTAAAAAACAACTTCGCTCACAGGAGAATAAAGCAAATACCTTGTACGATTCAAATAATGACATCATGGAAGATTCTTTGTTGGACATTTCTCTTCATGATAATCCATTTGTTGTTTAGGACTCTGATAATGAATGTGTGGAAGACATGTCTGAAATAAGTAGTGTAACTAATGTTTGTAATGAATGTGTGGAAGACATGTCTGAAGTAAGTAGTGTAACTAATGTTTGTAATGAATGTGTGGAAGACATGTCTGAAGTAAGTAGTGTAACTAATGTTTGTAATGAATGTGTGGAAGACATGTCTGAAGTAAGTAGTGTAACTAATGTTTGTAATGAATGTGTGGAAGACATGTCTGAAGTAAGTAGTGTAACTAATGTTTGTAATGAATGTGTGGAAGACATGTCTGAAGTAAGTAGTGTGACTAATATTTGTCATGAATGTGTGGAAGACATGTCTGAAGTAAGTAGTGTAACTAATGTTTGCTTTTCAACTGGGTATGGAAAATTAAAAATACCAAGGTGCCCTATACTAGTTCTTTTGTACCCCCCGAAGAATACAAATGCAGTCAATGTCTTTGAATGTGCACTTTGTAAACAGATTGAATTTGCATACTATAACTGTATATCAAGCTGTAAATCATGGAATTTGAGTAAAGAGCAATGGCCGGTTCTTAAACAGTTACGTACTGTTACCGACCAATATGCATTCACACAGGCAGATAAGGGTGGAAACTGGGTGATCCTGAATAAAAGAGAGTACAACAATATGGCCTTGGAATTGTTGTTAGATAACAAGGTTTATAAAAAGTTACCAAGTAACCCAATAAAAGAATTCAATGGGAAGTTGTTGGAGTTATTAGAAAGAGGAGAAAGACTGTGATTTTTTGCTCATGGGGATGTTAAAAAGCTATATTTAAAACATCTGAAAGATTGTCAGTTTTTTTTTGTTATTCCAAAAATTCAAAAATCAATGACTAAACCCCCTGGTAGACCGATAGTCTCAGGGGTGGGTTCTTTTTTAGAGGACATAGGCATCTTTTTGGATTCCCAGTTAAAGATATATCTCCCTAGAATGCAATCATATATTAAAAATACCTCTCGTGTTGGAAAATATAAAAAAGATTCAGTGGGACTCAAGCCTTTATCTTGCCTGTGTGGATGTCAAGTCCTTGTACACCAATATTAATATCGAGATGGGCCTGGAAGCAGTGGTTAAAATGTTGGGTGAAAGATCAAAAACCACCTACATTTGTCAGTTGTTAGATTTGCTTTAATGTACAATTATTTTGTCTTTGAAGGTGATTATTATTTGCAATTGGAAGGAACTGCAATGGGGCAGCCTTTGCCCCATCCTATGCAGTTTTGTTCATGTTACATTTTGAAAATATGTTTGTGTATATTACAGATTTTTTCAAGGACTGTGTGATCATGATTAAAAGGTTCATTGACAATTTGATTTTTGTGTGCGGGGGGGGGGACTAATGAGTTTGATCAATTCATGAAATTACTTGGGCAAAACACTTATGGCTTGGAATTTACTTATAGAACTAGTAGGAAGAGAATGCAATTCTTGAATGTTGAATTTTATGTAGATGAAAGGGATACTTTGCAGTACAAACCATACCATAAGGATACGGCTGCGATTCATTTTTTGGAAGCTGGCAGTGCTCATCCCGGACATTTGATAAAGTCCCTTCCTTATGGTGAGTTTAGAAGAATAATGACCAATATTTCTGATAAAAAGATGTTGGAGAGGGAATTTGATCTAGTTAAGAAAAGACTATTAAAGTGTGGATATAGTATGGAACATTGTCAGAAAAATATGTATTAATGTGTGTATGCTTAATGCTAATTAGAAACTAAATAAGTTAACACGTTTTTCATTCTATTTTATATGCACTGTTTTATATACAGTTGAGTTTCATATGAGACTGAAAAGATGCATTTTGAAACTGCAATGTGCTTTCTGAAACTTGCATGATGCCCTCTGACCTAATAATTGCTAGCACAGCAATATTCATGTTTATGCCTTTTGGAAATGTACTTGAGAAGCAGGTGATTATCTGCTAGGTCAGGAAAAATGAATGAACAATGCTATATTCTGTAAATGTAATGATTTTAAACAATCAGCTCTGTTAGAAATATGAGAATATACACAGCTGCAGAGTTTAGAGATAACATAGACAAAGGACTGTTAGAGAAATGAACTGCAATCTATACTTGCTTTGTGCTCGAATTAGCCATAGTACCTTGAATGGTAACATTGCATATATCTAACCGGTGGTAGCCAAGGCCACATTGTTTTTCTTAGAAAGTTTCTCACAAAAATTGATGGTACCAGCAGAATATTGTAAAAACAATGACTGTGAAGTAATGATGACAAAACTTGTGATTCACTACGTCAGCTTGGTAGGCAATGTCTTATTAGAAAGTGTATAAAAATGACTGCATTTCCTGATTCTAGTTAGACAAACTCTATTAGCACGTTTTTGTCTCCTTGCTGCAAGATTAAAGTGCCTTAACCTGAACCTACCATGTTTTGATCATTTTTAAAGTATATTTTTCCTTTGACAAACATATAAGTGAAGCTTTAAATAAGCTGAAAAGAAACACAAATTACAAAATGAAAAGCAGTGTTTCTATTCAACATGAGAAGTTTATTAGGAAAAATTAAATTGAGAAGGTTGGTGTAGAACTCCTTTTCTTTGTGAACAAATTCTCTCCCCTTTCTGAAGTACTTAGGGGGTTAGTAAATGACCTTCGGCCTGTGGTATGTAGGGATGAAGTAGTAGGGAAGTTATTTCCTGAGAAAGTTACTTTTTCGTATGGTAGGTTTAATAATTTCGGTTTCTTCCCACATCCCAAAGACATGCTGTAGGTGGATTGGACACTCTAAATTGGCCCTAGGTATGAGTGCGTGCGTGTGTGTGTGCCTTCTGTGGAAGGTTGGGCGCCGGGCTGGCAACTCGACACCGTAAAACTCCACTGCCAATCATGAGAGGACAGGTGATCCGCTGTGGTGATCCCTAACTGGGAAAAAGCCGAAAGAAGAAGAAGAAGGTTTAATAATTTAAAAAAGTTGTTAGGATCAAGAAATAAGGTTGAGTCAGTTAAAAGAAAGGGAATATTTCTATGTGGGGTTTGCAAAGTATGTGACAAACAGAAGAATATTGATGGATGGATAATAAATGGAGAAAAAATTTGGTTAAAAATGGATTTAGTTGTAATTCGTGTGGTGTAGTCTACATCACTGGATGTGGATGTACACCTTGTAACTGGTATGTGGGACAGACCAAAAGAAAGGTGAAACTTAGAATATTGGAACACTTGGGTGATGTAAGAAATAAGAGATTGGATAGCCCAGTGGCACAACACTTTTGCGACACACATGGGGGTAGTATAGATAGTTTTTTTCTTTAGTGTATTAGCAAAACCCTTTGAAGAACATACTATGGGGGGATGAATTTAAAAGAAAGTTGATTAAGTTAGAAACTAAATTAATAGTATATTTGGGCACTTTATATCTTAGGGGTCTCAATTTGGATATTGATTGGGGGATTTAGATGCTTAATTCAGTGAATGGAGTTTACCTTATTTACAGAACAAATGTGTTGGCTAGGTTAAAAAGCAAAACGAAAAATCAGGCTGCCTCAAGGCTTCAACTCACAACTGCACAACACACAAACAGAAAAATGGTAAAGGTGTCCACAAAACAGTCCACTGGATGCAAACCAAGTATAAAATGAAGGAATTTATTGACGGTACAATCCACGAACAAAAACCAATAGTGCACAAAGACAGGGTTCGTTCGTCCCTAGCAAGATTGTCTAAATTGTTAGAAGAAAATATACTATTCTTAATGGTATTGAATCTATAAATGTCATGACATACCATCTGGTCAAAGTGGGCTACCTTAGGATGAGAAATAGGAATATAAGTACTCTTTTTGATTAAGGAAGGTCCCCCAATAGCCAAATCAGTGTGGGTGTTGGTACCATCCTTAAATTGCATAGCCAGATTAAGGCGTCTGCAATAAAGTTTGACGTCCTTAATCACTTCAGTTAAATTCATCCTACCAGTAGGCACAAACTTAATACCTTTAGAAAATAGTTGAAACATATCAGGGGTGATATTAATATCAGTGTAATTAAAAATGTTGAACCCAGAATGGGAATGAACAATCTGTTTACCACAACCGTCATTATTGATAGAGAAAGTCCCTACGTTGCAGGGTATAACATCGACATTATGTTTGAAATTTACCACTTCTTGTTGTGTGACAACAAACGTGTCTTTGGGGCTGGAAAAAATCACCCCCCCCCCTGAAAATTAGACTCATGATCAGAATATCTATTGTCTTGACTAAGTCCAAATTTTGTACCCATTTCTTTTCTCTCTTGGGGCCAAATATATACTTTATTATTGTTGTAACTGTCCACATCTCTAGAAATTTTTCGACATTTCCTAAAATAAATATTCTTAACCTTTTGCTCAGCAGAAGAGAATTGCTTATTATACAAATCAATCCATTCGGGAAAATTACGGTCATGGGTAATGTCATAATCAAGTTTCTCAACTTCACTAATAAGTTTGGATAATTTTTCATCATTAATTTTCATCAGCTGACTTATATATTCAAAACCAAAACCATCAAATAGTTTGTTAAAAATATGCTTGACAGTGTCATTGTATTCTATTCCTAGGGGTAACTTAAAAAATCGAAGCCCCTTAGGAACAATGTTTAAAGTCACACATCTAGATAGGTAAGCATTGTCCAATTTAATACATTTAATATTAAACAACTTTTTACCAAAATCAAAAATCATATTTTTAATACCCCCTTTGTCACCCACAGTAGTGTCCAAATTAGTCCTTCTGTCATTATTTTCCCCAAAATCAAAGTTGACGTCCAAAAAATTGTCCAAAGTGTCCAGTTTCCTTGAAACAACACCAGAACCGTTCACTTTATGTGCCGCTTTGTTTTTAGTATAGTTCCCAACAATAGGTGA
Organism: Protopterus annectens; assembly: GCF_019279795.1. Lineage (NCBI taxonomy): Eukaryota > Metazoa > Chordata > Ceratodontiformes > Protopteridae > Protopterus > Protopterus annectens. The sequence continues at coordinate 432,370,326 of NC_056737.1, read as the reverse complement.
AGAATTGAAATCGCAATGCCCCAAAGTTTTATCTGTGTTTTTAAAAATAGTTTGTTTCACTGGCTGACACGTACATGAATAGGTTTTAACAGCCATAGGTCGTTTTGGACGGGCCCCCAATCTCTCGCTCTTTTCACGGACTTGGAAGAGGCTGAAATCAAAAGTTGTTTAATATTAAATGTATTAAATTGGACAACGCTTACCTATCTAGATGTTTGACTTTAAACATTGTTCCTAAGGGGCTTCGATTTTTTAAGTTACCACTAGGAATAGAATACAATGACAATGTCAAGCATATTTTTAACAAACTATTTGATGGTTTTGGTTTTGAATATATAAGTCAGCTGATGAAAATTAATGATGAAAAATTATCCAAACTTATTAGTGAAGTTGAGAAACTTGATTATGACATTACCCACGACCGTAATTTTCCCGAATGGATTGATTTGTATAATAAGCAATTCTCTTCTGCTGAGCAAAAGGTTAAGAATATTTATTTTAGGAAATGTCGAAAAATTTCTAGAGATGTGGACAGTTACAACAATAATAAAGTATACATTTGGCCCCAAGAGAGAAAAGAAATGGGTACAAAATTTGGACTTAGTCAAGACAATAGATATTCTGATCATGAGTCTAATTTTCAGGGGGGGCGATTTTTTCCAGCCCCAAAGACACGTTTGTTGTCACACAACAGGAAGTGGTAAATTTCAAACAAAATGTCCATGTTATACCCTGCAACGTAGGGACTTCCTCTATCAATAATGACGGTTGTGGTAAACAGATTGTTCATTCCCTTTCTGGGTTCAACATTTTTAATTACACTGATATTAATATCACCCCTGATATGTTTCAACTATTTTCTAAAAGTATTAAGTTTGTGCCTACCGGAAGGATGAATTTAACTGAAGTGATTAAGGACGTCAAACTTTATTGCAGATGCCTTAATCTGGCTATGCAATTTAAGGATGGTACCAACACCCATACTGATTTGGCTATTGGGGGACCTTCCTTAATCAAAAAGAGTACTTATATTCCTATTTATCATCCTAAGGTAGCCCACTTTGACCAGATGGTATATCATGACATTTATAGATTCAATACCATTAAGAATAGTATATTTTCTTCTAACAATTTAGACAATCTTGCTAGGGACGAACGAACCCTGTCTTTGTGCACTAGTGGTTTTTGTTCGTGGATTGTACCTGCAATAAATTCCTTCATTTTATACTTGGTTTGCATCCAGTGGACTGTTTTGTGGACACCTTTACCATTTTTCTGTTTGTGCGTTGTGCAGTTGTGAGTCGAAGCCTTGGGGCAGCCTGATTTTTTCGTTTTGTTTGGTTGTTTGGCTGTTATTTACGGGGTCGCTCTCATGGCCAGCCCTCTAGGTGAGACTCCGACTGTTACCACTAATGAAGAGATCTCTTCCATCCAGACGGAGCTATCTACTTTAAAAGACAAAGTAGCCCATCTCATTGGTTTGGTTGAGCATTCCCTTACGTCGGGTAACACACAGAGTTCCTGTCATGCTATTGAAACCAATGTTTATCGTGTTGGGACAACAAATAATAACTCCAGTCCAAAACCTAGCTGTAATTCCTTTTTGTGTTTGAGTGAGCATTTTCATATCCCCAATGGACAACAAATTAACACAGGGGAGATTCGCTCCCCACCGTTGGAAGTACTGGACAATTTAAATCTTAAAGCTGTTGACTCCTGCAGACATTTGGTCGACAGGGAAGATGAGCGTGATTACACTTTCGATTTCAGCCTCTTCCAAGTCCGTGAAGAGAGCGAGAGATTGGGGGCCCGTCCAAAACGACCTGTGGCTGTTAAAACCTATTCAGGTACGTGTCAGCCAGTGAAACAAACTATTTTTAAAAACACAGATAAAACTTTGGGGCATTGTGATTTCAATTCTTCACCTATTGTTGGGAACTATACTAAAAACAAAGCGGCACATAAAGTGAACGGTTCTGGTGTTGTTTCAAGGAAACTGGACACTTTGGACAATTTTTTGGACGTCAACTTTGATTTTGGGGAAAATAATGACAGAAGGACTAATTTGGACACTACTGTGGGTGACAAAGGGGGTATTAAAAATATGATTTTTGATTTTGGTAAAAAGTTGTTTAATATTAAATGTGTTAAATTGGACAACGCTTACCTATCTAGATGTGTGACTTTAAACATTGTTCCTAAGGGGCTTCGATTTTTTAAGTTACCCCTAGGAATAGAATACAATGACAATGTCAAGCATATTTTTAACAAACTATTTGATGGTTTTGGTTTTGAATATATAAGTCAGCTGATGAAAATTAATGATGAAAAATTATCCAAACTTATTAGTGAAGTTGAGAAACTTGATTATGACATTACCCACGACCGTAATTTTCCCGAATGGATTGATTTGTATAATAAGCAATTCTCTTCTGCTGAGCAAAAGGTTAAGAATATTTATTTTAGGAAATGTCAAAAAATTTCTAGAGATGTGGACAGTTACAACAATAATAAAGTATATATTTGGCCCCAAGAGAGAAAAGAAATGGGTACAAAATTTGGACTTAGTCAAGACAATAGATATTCTGATCATGAGTCTAATTTTCAGGGGGGGCGATTTTTTCCAGCCCCAAAGACACGTTTGTTGTCACACAACAGGAAGTGGTAAATTTCAAACAAAATGTTGATGTTATACCCTGCAACGTAGGGACTTCCTCTATCAATAATGACGGTTGTGGTAAACGGATTGTTCATTCCCATTCTGGGTTCAACATTTTTAATTACACTGATATTAATATCACCCCTGATATGTTTCAACTATTTTCTAAAGGTATTAAGTTTGTGCCTACCGGTAGGATGAATTTAACTGAAGTGATTAAGGACGTCAAACTTTATTGCAGACGCCTTAATCTGGCTATGCAATTTAAGGATGGTACCAACACCCATACTGATTTGGCTATTGGGGGACCTTCCTTAATCAAAAAGAGTACTTATATTCCTATTTCTCATCCTAAGGTAGCCCACTTTGACCAGATGGTATGTCATGACATTTATAGATTCAATACCATTAAGAATAGTATATTTTCTTCTAACAATTTAGACAATCTTGCTAGGGACGAACGAACCCTGTCTTTGTGCACTAGTGGTTTTTGTTCGTGGATTGTACCTGCAATAAATTCCTTCATTTTATACTTGGTTTGCATCCAGTGGACTGTTTTGTGGACACCTTTACCATTTTTCTGTTTGTGCGTTGTGCAGTTGTGAGTCGAAGCCTTGGGGCAGCCTGATTTTTTCGTTTTGTTTGGTTGTTTGGCTGTTATTTACTAGGTTAAAAAGCAATGAATTTTGGATGAACAAATTCATTTGATATTAATAATAAAAAAATGTGCAATAAAAGTGAGGATGAATTTTTTAAAAAGTTTATATTTAGTAAAATAAGTTTATAGGTCATGGATAAACATTTACAATTCAGTTTCAGGGACAGGTTGAAAAATATTTTTTTATGTGTTTGAATGTATAAGTCATTGTGGTGTATGAAGAAACATGAAAATGTGCTATTTCATTAAGCAGTAGAAGTGATTTATCTTTTTAAAAAAAGTGTCATTTGGGAATTTCATTCACTCTGTATTGTGTTAATTTATTTAATATATTTATGATGTATGAGAAAGTGTGAGGGGTACATCTTTAAGCTCTAAGTTGCATAATTATTAAATAAAAGTATTTAATTGTTTAATTATTTAATTAATTAAATTAAGATGAATTAATGTTGAGATGGAATATAAAGGGCTGCTGGGATTGTATGATGTTATTCCATTGAAGGCCTATGATGCCGAGGTACCAGAATGTATTGAATAAAGAAAGAAAATTGGCAGCTACAGCAGTGCTTGGTGTTTTTTGTGACTGAGGAGAATTCCTAGCATTCTAACTTCTTTTAGGAGCTTGTGTGGTTTGGCGTTTGTATCAGATCAATAGTGGTCAGATAGCTCCACCCAGCTGCTCTAAGGCTTCATCTGTCCATCAACCCGCAAAAGGAATGTTATGGGCTATGGCTAGAAGTGCCAGATGGTAGGGGCTAGGCACTACCATCTGCTGTATTAACCTCACCCTCTAACCCTACCTCAGGTGTCCACTCTCTATACAGTAACCCTTTTTTCCAGTATACAGACTCTCCTTTTCCTTGAGGATCCATTACCTCCCTATCTACCTCCCTCAAGCCTTGTTGTATAGGGTTCAAAAGCTGAGCCTGCCTCAACTCTATCTTTGTGACCCTTCCCAGCTCCTTTTCCACAAGAAGCTTGGTATCCTCTGACAGTGGTCCCTCACTGTCAGCCTGGGTACTACCACTCACCTCTGCCCTTGCAGTCACTCTGCCCATGGGAACATCAGTATATACCAGGAGCTGTGGCTCATCTTCAGACTTACTGCTACAGGGTAGCTCTCTCCCTGAAATAGCCACCTTACCAGCCCTGGTTTCAGGTGTGGGTCTGTCTGGGTCTCCTCCAGGCTACCAGACCCACATGCCTGTCTCCAAGCCTGACTGTGTGTAACTGAATGCACACAAGGTACTGCATTATCAAAATCACCCCTATCAAGACATCTGCAGGGATATCCACAAACACACCTACTTGATTGCTTCCTTCCTTTTCCTGCCTCCCAGTCAAGGTGAACCCTGGCCAAAGGCATTTGGAATGGGGTCCCTCCTAAAGTTCTGACTGGAGTGGGCTGCCCAACCAAGTATTGCTCCTCTTTAACCACTGTGGGTTTCACAATGGGTATGTCAGAGTCTGTGTCTCTCTTAGCAGTGGCCTGTTTTCCATCCAGTAAGATAGGATATAAACGTCAGTGATAATTTAGTGCCCCTGTTGTCTCCATCCAACTTACCACTGGCATACTGTTATTCCCACTTGCTGAATCCCCCACCTTTTGTTTCCCACATTGCTTCTGTGGACATCAATATGATACATGTCCCACTGGTTGTATTTAAAACATGTAACCCTTGATCCTGGCTGTGTACCTGAACTAGCGGCTTCTTCTGGTACAGGTGGACTCAGTTGGACTGGTTTAGGCTGCATACCATGGATTCCCTTATATCCATGTGAGCACTGGGTATCCCCCTTCTTGTGCAGTGATGCCCTGCTTGCTAAATAGAGATCCTCTTTTCTCCATAGCTCATCTACAGAGTTACACTCCTGGTCTGCCAACCAGATTCTCATGTCCTCAGGCAAAGTGCTAAGGGCTTGTTCCCTCACCAAAAGGTCTTCTTACCCTTCAAAATTGGTGACCTGACACCTACTCACCCACCTATGAAAATAAGTGCTTAACTCAGCAATATATGTCACATACACTTTCATCTACCTTGTGTCTGTTATCATAAAACTTTTTTCTGTAAGCTTCAGGTGTTAACTTAAAACATTCCAGTAAACAATGTTTTACTTTATCATACTTTAAACAATCAATATCAGACAATTTGGAAACAGCAGTTACAGCTTTACCATGGAGTTAGGGGGTCAGGAACCATACCCAGAGCCCTTGGTCAGCATTATACTGTTTACATATTCTTTCAAATAAATGAATAAAACTATCAAAATTATTACCCTCTGTAAACTGTGGAAGAAATTTACTGTCCTTTATTGCTTCTGGGGTTTGGTTATTGCCTTCCCCATTACCTTCATGTTCCTGTCAAAGATGCCAGCATCTCCCTCTCATGTTGATGCATCTTCTCATTTTATTTGGTCTCCAAATGCCACTGTCTCTCTGCTGATTTTAATTTAAAATGTTTGGCCTCTAGTTCAAGTCTCTTTAACTCCAGACAGATTTTAAGTCCTCCGAGGAAAAGGTGAACTGTCCTGTTTTTGAGGGCTGCAAATTCCCATCACCAGACTGGTTATCCTCCTGGTTGTTGGTCCGAACTATGACTAAGGCTGAAATAATTTCTTTAGTCAGGTTGGGGTGCACCAGTCCTTTGGCTTGTTCTTTGTCAGCTTGCCATAATCCTCTGCTGACATCTTTGCCTGTTTTCCTTGGCTAAACTAAACTAACAAAAAATAAATAATACTGTTGTGAAAATGAAACTCAGTATGTTTACCTTGTGGCTACTGAGAGTGCACACACCTTTAGTGACAACTGCCTACAGACTACAGAAGTTCAATTAATATCCACACCACTGCTCAACAATATGTGATATCCCCCCTCTGGGCCAGTAATCAAGGAGCCTGAATACTCACCACTGATAATGGTGAGGGACGTTTAGATACACACAGTATTTCCAGATGCAGCTCTCTGCACCATGCACAATTTCCCTTAACAGCACACAGGGAACATACTCAGTCCAGGGTCTGGGTTTCCCTCTGTCTCTCTCTCTCCAGGCCCCCAATAGAATGTCCCACTGGCACAGCTGTAGAGTTGAGTCCTCAACTGAGTGTCCCAAGCCAAGTCCTCCAACAATCTTTCTGTGAAACCAGTGCTTATGTCCCTACTCCAAGTAGCTGACACACACACACACACACACACACACACACACACACACACACACACACACACACACACACACACACTCTTTGAGGTTTGATTTTCTCACACTCACACAGTTGGGAAAGGCTGACACAGATTTACTAGCTATGCTCCTCTGCCCAGACTATAAGGTAGTTACTGCCACCAGGACATTCCAAAGCCAGCTAATCTAAGCCTCTTACAAGGTTACCCAATTATACTGAGTGAAATTAATATGAATACAAATGGTAATGTTGACCAAACAGCAAGGCTTTCATGAGTGGCTACAGTGTCACCAAATACATATAATTACTCTCCAAAGTTACAATATTCTCTAAAGAACCAGCCACATTGAAAATTTTTAATATATTTAATAATAAATAATAAAAGAACATGAAAATACTAAATATCTATTTACAATAAACACCAGAGTTTCCATCCCAGGAAATATTAAAATAACACAGATGAATAGATTCACACAAATACAGAATAACATTACTTAACTGATTGCATTATATTTTTCTGACTTATCTAAAGAATTACTATTCCCTGGTTACTTACTAAAGCAAGGTAAGATGAACAGGGTGAGTGATCTTTCTATGTTATGTTTCAAAAACAGACTGCACAGAGTCTTTTGTCTCATCTAGTATTAAAACATCATTTCATTGCTGGATTACAGAATGACATTGCATACATCTGGTCATCTGGCACACAGATAGAGCTTTGCTAAGATGCGTTATAGCATCTGGAAGCCATAAAACCATTTCAGCACTTCCACCCTTCCAGGGTAGCTATTAGTTCACTGCTAAGGACACTATAGCAGGATTCATAGTCCTTGTTCTCACAGACATTTCATCTCTGGCTGCAATCAGAACTGTAAGATACAATCCTTATGGCCTAAATTAAGTAACTTAATTTCAGGATATTTTTCTAAACATTAGCTGAGGCTGAGCTTAACCTCTTCTCTTCCAGTATCCTCTGTTATATAATATACATTTAATCAGTTACAATAGTACTGTCTAACATACATGTATAATTCTTTTCTGTCCAGCAGAGCACACTGTTGGTACGTTTTTAACACAAGCAACTTTACAAATACATTTTCAATACAAGCACCTCTACAAATCAGTTTGATATACAAATGGCATATAATTCTTTACAAAACTCCAGCTAGGTATGCTGGCATATGTTACACATCCACTGTGCTATTTCTCTTGGCACAGCTGGCAATATTTCACATAGTCACACAATTCAGTACCTGTTTGGTTAAAATAATGCAAATGCATTTGCTGTCTTTTTACTAAAACTTCAATCTGACTTTATATATAAACTGTGAAATAATATAGCAATAGCCAATGACGTGGATATGGTATATTTAATATTTCCCCATGGCTGGTGTGGTTTAATCAGGAGGGCAAAGCCCAAGTGATTAAACAAAGCCAATTGTGGGTAAATCTTCAATATATGTACACAAATGCATGGATCTCGCCATACCCAATAGAACCAAGACGCTCTCCTTCAGAAAATGGAAGCCAATCTGGTTGTCCCCTGCTATAAACAAACTCTACAACAGAAGGAGAAAACCGATGCGGAATAATGTGAAGTCCCAAAAATAGAAAAACTCCCTTATCAGCCTCAACAAAAAGTTGAGATCCCTCATCAAATCCTCTAAAGGTAGCTATGAAAACAGAATTGGAGCAGATAATGAAGACAACCACAAGGCCTTCTATAGTTATGTAAGGACTCTCCACAGCAATACCCAGATTTGCTCTGAGTACTGCACAATTGTACCTCCTATACCGAACCAACAGATATTGCCAATTACTGGCCAACAGATTAAGTGTGAACTTTACCCCCACACACACAAAGGACCAATCACAATACCAGTATATTGCCAGGCACCCAGTATTACTGCTGCACAGGTTAAAATAACACTGTCCAAGGCCAAGAATACAGCTTCTATGGGACCTGACAATATCCCTGGCTGTGTTCTGCATGAACTACAGAGTGAACTGGCACCTCACCTGTGTGCCCTGTTCAATCACAGCCTCACCTCAGGCTTTATCCCTACTGAATGGTGCACTGCTACAGTCATCCCTCTCCACAAAGGAGGAGCAACTACAGAGCCTGGGAACTCTTGCCCCATTAGCCTGATGAGTCTGATATGCAAAGCTATGGAATGCATCATTGTGGACCTAATAAACAAGAATATAGGAAATTTCCAAACTCTGGATCCCACACAGTTTGGTTTTGTGAAAGGTAGATCATGCCTGCTCAACTTGGTTGACTTCTTTGAGTCAGTCACCAGAGCTGTGGATGAAGGCAAGGTGGTTCATATAGCCTACCCTGATCTGGCCATGGCCTTTGATACCATTCCCCACTCAGGAATCATAGAACAACTCACTAAGCTAGGCATCAACCCCTATATCACTAGGTGGCTTGCAAACTGGCTCACAGATAGAACCCACAGTGTGAAAGTAGCTGACTCCAAGTCAGCCTACCATCTAGTCACGACTGGAGTCCCACAGGGTTCGGTCCTGGGTCCTCTCTGAAGTCCATGCCAACACGAAGGGACTCTGGCTGACAAGGCTCGCAGACGATTGCAAGTTGGGAGCTATTATTAACTCCCCAACTGATGTTGACATCCTACAGAATGGCCTCACTGAGACCAGCAACTGGTGTCAGAACCATAGCCTTAAGCTCAATGCCAAAAAATGTGTCATCGCCCCCTTTGGGAAAAACCTGGTTCCCATGAATTACCACATCAATGATAGTCCACTGAACACAGAAGGTGTTATAAGAGATCTGGGAACACAGGTTGACAGCAATCTCTCTTTTGATCACCACATTGCCACTGTGGTCAGAAAGTCCTTCTATGTGGCACATCTCATTACTAAGGGTTTTGCATCCAGAAAGAAAGAGGTCATTGTCTCCCTCTACTCTTCCCTCATTAGGCCAATCATCAAGTAGAATACCCCATTTGGCATGTACCTCACTAGACACCTGCAACAACTGGAGAGGCCGCAAAAGTACCTCACAAAGAGGATCCTAACACTTGTCCTATATGGACAGACTCAAAAAACTCCAACTATTCTCTGTCTCATATTGCCTACTTAGATGCGATCTCTGCTTGACTTACAAAGCCATGTCTGACCCAGCTCTGTTAGAAATGCTACATCTAAAGAAATCCCAATCCCACCGCACCACATGCTCCAGAGACTTCGACCTCATTACCACAATCAACAGAGCATACTGAAGGGACAGGTTCATAACCCAGAGACTGCCCTTACTATGGAATAGACTTCCCATACATGTCAAGCAGAGCACCTCGCTGACCCTCTTCAAGAAAAATCGCGATGAGTGGATGGGAAATAGAAAATTCACCCCGGGGATAACTCCAGTGGCTCTACTCAACAGAGGGACTGGTAACTAAGGTCGGGTCGCATGATGACAGGGTAATCCTATGGCTAGGCTTGTAAAGGCCCCAGGACCATTAATCTAGTACACACCTATGAACCTATACCACACCCAGAGTTGATTATTGCTATTATACAATAAAATTATTTAAGAAAAAAAATTACTTAGTTTTCTTAAAAAATGTCTTCATATAACGGCGCTGTGATGTTCTTCCTCATTGTTTCCCGATTCCGCTGCTTTGTTGATGTACTGCTCATGTGTATGGGACTTCCAATCCCATGTTTACACAGTGCATCAGTGCTTTAGAAAGCAAGCAATGGAGATAGGAAGATCTCCATTGCTTATTTTTTGAAAAGAAAAGAAAGCTGTAGCCTCTGGACAATTTAGAGGTACAAGAGATAGGGGAAAATACAAGGAAAATCAGGTATGTTTCTTTAGTTTTGCAGAACATGCCTGATTTTTCTTGTATTTTCTCTGCTCTCTTAAGTATCTTTCCATCTCTTTTTTTTGAGAAAGATTTTGTGGTGTAAACCTTGGCTCTAGTTGATTGTCATTGTTGTAGTGACACTCTGACCCCATGTGCAAATATGGGAAAAGGAGTTGAGGAAGGATGGATTTACTTACATTGTTTGAAGGAAAAAAAATCTGAAATTGAAATGCATGTCATTATTTAGTGACTTAGTTTCTCAGTGATTTGTCGGAAAACCACAAATTTTATGAGGAACAAAGTCACTAAATAATGACACACACTCAGTTTTAAACTTTCTTTCCTTTAGACTAATGCGTGTCTACACAGATAAAAAAAAGTCTGCCCACTCAGTGATTCTTTAGTGGCCGTACTTTTACCTTTGGTATATTCTTGATTTACAATAGACACGCTGGTTGGTCTGACCAATCAGCATGCTTGTTTTTGAATGTTAATGGCCAGTCATTGTATAATACTTAATGTTCATTAGACGTGTGACTCCAGCATACTGTAAATACTATATGGTGTACTTAACATAATGATAAACTGTTAAGCTGTATACAACAGAATGTTATGTAGTATATTTTTATTGTTAGCTCATGTTAATTTCTTGTGAAAAAGTATATAATGTGTTTTTTCCCCTTCCTGGGCTACTACTGAAAAGGAGCTTTGCCTCGTCAGACTTCCTCCAGTAATCAAAGGGGAAATAAAAAAAACTGTGAAGGAAATGATTTTAAAGTTAATGCTAGTCACTAAGAAGCCAAGAGATAATGCAAAGAAAGTGTGACTAAATAATGCTGATTGAGTGCAATAAATCACTTCATCTTGTTGGCCCTAGCAAAGCCTGTGGTAGACTTGGAGAAGCTGTTCAGTTTATAATGCTTTGTAAAAGTATGCAAATAGAAACAAGTTACTGTTTCTAGAATCCAACCACTTTCAAAAAGTCATAGCTGAAGCAAAGTCTCTGGTCTTCTGGTCTGGTCTGAGCCTTGATTAGTTTTGTTGTGAGAATAACAAAAAGTAATAGCCTGAGAAAACCATTTGGAAGTAGTCTGCTTTAATACAGGTTGTCAGTTTTTTTCTTACTGTCACAAGAAATGAATAACTGATCAGATGTTCTGAAAGATTATGTTCTGTCAAGATATCACCAAAGTTGTCTGTGGACATCCAAGGTAAAAAGTATCCTTTTTCCCTCATTTTAGGTTCTGGAAAGAAATGGGCAGATTGGCTTAATGTAAACTCAAATACCACTTTAGGCATAAAAAAAGGATTAGTTTTCAAGGAAATCCTATCTTTGTGGAATATGAGATGACACTGATCCATCATAAGAGCTTTCTACTGAGACCCTCTTCTTGCAGAGATCATAGCAATGAATAAGACTGTTTTTCATGTAAAGAACCTCATTTTAACGTGATGAGCTTGTTCAAATAGAGCAAGTGTTATTTTTTTTAACACAAAATTACATTCAAAAACATTTTTACATGAGACTGCATTGAAAGAGGGGGATCCTTTGGCAGACACACTGAAATGACTGACAAACCTAGGAAGAGGAGTAAGATAGGCCATAGGACAGTAACTCAGACAAATACTGTAAAACAAGAGAAACACTACCCCTGAATGAGTGCTGGCACTAACTGGAAAACCTTTTCCAATTGCTAATAAAATATTTTCTAATAGCGGGCCTTCTTTCTTCCATTAATACCTGCTGCATGTCCTCAAAACACAGGCTGAAAGGTGTTAAATCCCTATCAACCAGGCAGCAAATTGGGTCTGGGATATTATCAAACACCCCTGATATTGTGTGAGTCAATCCAGCATGTGAAGAAGCTTGTGGTGACTGCCTCTTTCCATTTCCAGAAGAAGGAAGAACCACTGTTGCCTGGGTCAGAAGGAAGTTACCACAATGATCTTTTAAAGTCCTTCTGAATCTTCAGAAATACCCTTGAAATCAGCGAAGAGGCATACAGGAGCATTCTTGTCCAAGGAAAAAATGCATCAGTTTCCCTGGCCTTCTTCTATGGTGCTCTGAAACAGAATTTTTCCAGCTAATTGTTTAAAGAGGAGGCAAAAAGATCTACTTGAGGTGTACCACATGGATAAAATCCTGGAAGTCTCCCAATTCAGTTTCAGTTGCTGGCTAGGCTTACGTAGGCCCTTGAGCCGATAGCCAAGTAGCTACCTATGAACCTATAAGGGGCTGTCCTGGTCCTGCTCAGCTTGTCTGCCATACATTTTTTCTCTGATGGAAATGTAAAGATGCCTGTAAAGTGAGATTGTGCTGTAAAGCTATAGCTCATGCTAACTTGGTTAGTTTCACAGGGGGGTAAGATTTGGTTCCCTCTTGTTTGTACTACATCAGTGTGGTGTTGCCTGTAAACACTTGAAGAGGTCCAGGGGACCATAGATGATTCAGAGGGTTGAGAGCATTTATAAGAGCTATCATCTCTTTTATGTTAATGTGTTTTGGTCTGTCTTTTTGTTCCAAAGACCCTGCACTTTTATGTCCATTGATACTGCTTCCAAAGCAAAATCTAAGGCATCTGGTGTGTCTGTTTGTGCAGGAGGGAAGAATGGAGCACTCGGATTCTGAGAAATTTGATGTCTCCAAGACATGATCTCCCTTTTTACAAATTCTGAGACTGGAATTTGAAAAGACAATGGGTGCTGATGCTGAGACCTTACAGATTTTGGATACCATTGTATCTTTCTCATATGGAGCCTTGCAAAATGTATTATGAAATTGTGAATGCCTTGAGACCACAATCCTGAAGAATTCCATTGCTGAGATGGAAGTCTAAGTGGAAAATCCCAGAAACAGATTTTAATATAAATCTATTTTTTCGTATGGAAGAAAGGATATTTTGTACTGAAGGGTCTAGCACTTACCCAGAAAAACAATCTTGTGAAAAGGAGTCAGATAAGAGTTTGGAATGTTCTCTTGGAATCCCAGCCCATGTAGGAGATTCCTGACATTTTTAAAGACTGCAAAGGTCTGAAAGTCATCTGAATATGGGAAAATGTAGATAACCTGCATCCTGCAGTGGGGTATAACTTCTGATCAGTTTTCATTTCTTGTGAAGGTAAGAAAAAAAGAAAACCTGTTTAAAAGTAGATTACTTCCAAATGGTTTTCTCGAGCTATTACCTTTTGTTATTCCAACAACAACAACAATAAAACTATTTTTTTTTTTTCAAAACAAGTTTATTGTTTTAACATATAAGAGAAATATCATAACAATTTTATACAAATAATTAAAAATAGGTATTATTATAATATTCAACAAAACAACTAAAAAATTATCCCATACAATAAAATGTTATATTCATAACATTTTTAATTCATTAATTTCTAGTTTAAGAGACTTAGAAATAATTCATTAATTGACTTTTTCAACTTCATACAGTCATAAAAACATATGAGCCCAGTCAGCATTAATTTCTACATTACATCTCTTACATAGATTATCTTTATTATTAATTTTATTCATCATCAAAGGTGTATAAAAGATCTATGTAAAAATTTCCATGTATAAAGTTCCCACAAATGGAAATGAAGTTCTATATTCTATTTCCAATATATATTGTTTATCTTGTTTTGTTTTGGTGGTCCCCATTAATAGAGGTGAAATAATTCCAGTATGAATCTACATTGTAAAAAGTTTCTTGTCTGATAATTTTATATATTTTAACATTAGTATTCAGTTTCTTGATAGTTTTTTTTTGTAGGTGAGTATTATTGATATTATTAAAGTAAAAAATTGGGGGAATATTATCATTTTATTATAATAAAGTCTCTCCTCCATAGTAAAAAACATATTATTCCAGGTATTAAAAGATTTTGTATATTAAAAATAAGTTATCATATATAGGTAGTATTTTAGTTTTTCTTCATTGAAGTTGAATTTTTGATGTTGTATTTTCTTCTATTTCAAAACCCTCTATGTCAGTACTGTTTCTAATTCCATTACTAAAGTGAATAATAGTGGAGAAAGTGGACATCCTTGCTTTGTACCTTTAAGAATGGGTATTTTAACATATGTTCCTACCTTAATATAATAAATGTTCAATTAAATTTACAAATGCATCAGAGAAATTTGTGCATTTCATTAAAGTAAAACAGATAGTCCCAACTTACTGAATCAAATGCTGAACCTATATCAAGACTAATTTGCAAAATCAATTAATGTTAAAGTTCTTCTTATATTATCAAAAGTATTTCTATTTACAAAGGGATAATTGTCTTCAATCTATCCATTTTATAATCAACATTAAGTAATGAGATGGGTGATATGAAGAACATCTAGTTGGATCTTTATTAGGTTTTAAAATTGGTGAAATAAATGTATATTGCCAAGATGGGGGTTATTAACTCAGTTTGGGCCAGAATAAAAACCTTATGTATTAATGAATATGTAGAGAAAGGATTTTATATAATCTGGTATAATACCATCATTTACCCGGTGCTTGTTTGATTTAAGCTTATTTATTTGTGTAATAACTGTCCAATAGTTTAATCTTTATAAACTCCTTTATTTTATCTTTAGGTTCCATGTTAATGTTGTTATGGTTAATCTTGTGAAAGTGATTTCTAAATTCATCCAGTATTTCTGGTATACTAGAAACATTCTTCTTTTATATTTTAAGTCTATGGTCTAGTTTACTTTTTTTATCATGAATTCAAAACAATTAATTAATTAAATCTGTTACCATCTGGAAAAAAAGGTGTATGGTAATGATTTTGACTCTATCTGATTATTAATATCATTCAAATGATACATTCCTTTTGTGCTCTGAACTAACCAATACTGTATACTTATTAGTGGCTAGTTTATCAATATCTTTTTAGATTAATCTTATGATCGAAATAACAAATAACAAGATAAATAATGTTACATCTCCTCTTTTAGGTGTACCTTTAAATATAGCTGTATTTATTAAATCTCTTATGGGATTTTGTATAGGATTCAATTTTGTTTGTAGTGACAATGAGTGTACAAAATATATTGTGGATGTCAAAACTATATACATATAACAATGAACAAGTGAAAATAATGTAAGGATTAAACCTTGCATCCAGTTAAAAACTAGTAGTTGCTACTCAAGTTAACCCCCCTACCCTAAGCAGCAGTACCTCCAGAGTTTTTTGCTCTCAAGTTAACCCCTACCTAAGCAGCAATTACCTCAGCTACCACCTTATCAATTTAATACTAGTTATATTTAACTGAGGTTAACAGTTTTCAATTCAATTATCTATCAAGACAAAACTACACATTTGGTAAAACAGCATCATATAAACTAAAATAAACTTTTTTTAAAACTGTTCATACTATTATATAGATCACTTGTATTCTAATAGCATTCAAATAATCTTAATGTTAGAAATCAAGAGGAGAGAAAATTATGTTCTAACATTCATTTAAATCAAAAATTTGGCTAATATGATTCAGACATTACATGCATTAAGATGCATCTATTTTCTGTCATGTGAATTCTATCAACAGCTTCCAAAAAATCTTGAATTGTTTGTATATGAGCATTTACTTAAACTCATTATTGTCAATAGAGTTAAATATTGTATTCATAAAATGCAGATTCTCAGAAACACGCACACACACATATATGCACACACAGACACACACACACACACACATACATACATACATACATATATACACACACACACACAACACACACATATATATATATATATATATATATATATATATATATATATATATATATATGATCTCACTGAGTTGTGTCTTTCAGTATCCTATTTTGTTCCTAGAATAAATCTGTCTGCTTTATACAAAATAATGCACACATATTAGTAACCAGATTTTACAATCATGCTAACCTACTGCTTCAAAATATATCACATGACATTTCTTCCAGAATAGAGTTATAAGATTATTTATGTTTGTCAATCAGATGAATTAAATGAGTTATAGTAAAGTATATGTTTGGGACACAAATTTTAACACAGATTATTATGCTGCTGCTAAGATTTTCAAAACATTTAAATAAATGTTTCATTTTTATGCCTTCTAAAATAAGACATTTACTTACTACAAGAAACTACATCATTTAAACTCATTATAACTGACATATTTTATGAACAGGGTATTTTTGAATGAATCTGTGGTGTGTCAGTGTGATAACCTGTCAATGTTTATACTAACTGCTCAGTTTTTCTCTGTGAGAATTCTGTCATTTGAAGATTCTGAGGTAACTCAGACACTGTGCATGAGACAGCCCACATCCCAGATTGTCTCTCTTAACATTTTGCGGGAAACTTATTAAAATCTAGTGACAAACATTCATTTAGCAGTGTAAATGCATCTAAACATGACAGAACCTCCACAATGTATTCCACAGATCATCACAGCCTCTATGCAAGTGAAATTAAACTCAAAATTACCAACAAGCAATAAAACTCAGCATTCTTCTCCCAACTCAGTTTTCATACATATTCACTGTGCCCACACAGTGAAAAGCATTCTATATATTAATAAAGAAAAGAAAGAGTAGAAAATAAAAGGGAGCAGAAATAAAAAATGTAAGAGAAAGCTGTAAGAAGTATATACAATGGAATGTTACTTACTGTTTATATTAATAGAGTTAAAAATAAAACATATTATTTACTCTTATTTAGTTCTGATTATTATTAGTTAAAGCATGACAGATTATTTACAAACAAGCATAAGCAGTATAATCAAGAAAGTATAATTAGAAATAGCATTTGAAGAACTTATAAACTTTTACAAGAAATAAATATGTTATTATTCTATTAATGATATTTTCATTACTGTTCTCTCCCTGCCCTCCCTCACCCTTTACGCACTACATAATCTAAACAGAAAGTCATTGTTTAAACAAAGAAAATAATAAAGAAAGAAAAGGTAAAGATAAAAAATGTATCAAATTACTAACCTTACTTTTTCAGAAAGAGAAACAAATCGAGTCACAGCCTGCCATTAAATCCTCAGGCATTTTGACTGGTTATGAAACAAAACATTTCTTTGCACATAGAGAATAACTTTGATTAAATCTTTTCCAAAATATTTGTGGCTTTCTGGAAATGCAGGAACTATATTCAAAAGATTAATAATGAACTAAAATGATGAGAGATCATTTATTTTTAGTCTCTTCTTCTTCTCTGAAGTCTTCCAGGAAGCTTCAGTTGCCAATCTCTTCAATGAAGAACTGGCCCATTCCATTTCTTCTATTTTATCCAAAATTTTTTTCTTTGACAAACAGTAAAGCAGAGTCTAAATCATCGAAGACCTTAGGACCATCAGGAAGGAAGATTTTAAGCTTAAACAGAAGGTATGTTTTAAACTGTGCTTTTAAGCTCCTTATTAGTGGCAGAAAAACTTTTCTTTTAGCAATTACCATGGAAGAATAGTCATTGTCAAAACGCACAGTTGTCTCATTAAACTTAACAGGAGCTTTAGCCCAAGCAGATTTAAGAACCATCTCTTTATCAAAGATGATAGAAATCTAACTATAACTGATCTAGGATAGTTTTTGTTAGAGTTAGTATTAGCTATAGATCTATGTGCTCTTCGATACCAAAAGAGAATGCTTCTGGTAAATCTAAAGTTTTAGAGAGCCATGTTGTTAAAAAAAGTAATATTGTTACCTTCAATATTTTCTGGCAGTCCAAAAATCCTAATGTTATTTAGATCTATTTTCCAGGTCATCCAGCTTTGTTTGTAAATGTGTATTTTGTTTCAGCAGAAACTCAATGTTGATTCCCTCTTCTTGTATTTTATTTTCCATGTCATTCACAGCTTCTTCTATGCCTGTCATCTGGATCTTCTGTTGTTGCAGGTCCATATGTAACAAGTCTATTTGTTTTGTAGTTTTTCTATGAAAGTGTCTATTTTAGTATCCATTTTATCCATCTTAGCAGTAAGTTGCTGGACTATAATTATCAGAGACTGAAGTTCTTTCTTGATGCTGGAGTCTTGAGAATTTGTCTTACTGGAACTCATTTCAGACTGATAAACTGACAGGAAAATTTCCAAAGTAATTTCTGACAGGAATATTATTAAGATTTCCTTTCTTTTTTAGATATAGTTCAAGAACTATATAAAACAAACATATTTAGAAAGAAAATTACTTCAAGAATTAATTTTTTAAGTAATTAATTCCTGTCAATGTAATGAAATTGGTGGAGCTGAAGAAATCTGCTGCTATCAACAATAAAACTATTGAAGGCAGGGCCAAGGCTCACTCTTTATGTGACTTGACTTCATTTATGGCTCAGGTTAAACAGTTGCAATTCTGGCTTTAATGGACTAGTGTGCATCATTGACAAGCTGCAAATGTTATCTTCTGAAAGCACTCTGAGGAGAAAGACAAACTGATGGCACGGTGATAAGTGATTAATTTGGTCTTATGGTGCAAACTGATGAAGACCCAACTCCCCAGGCTATACAAGTGGATTTTTACACATGCTTAGTCGTGATCTCTCTGAACCTCACCTAGTCTAAAACTGGCCCTGCTCAGAGGTTAGTACAGAAGGTTACTGTAGTATGTGTGGGGGATGGGGGGTGGTGTGGCCATAATAATTTTAATTTTCCTCACAATCAAATTTCACAGTTGTGCACAGAAGGTTGCAGTAGCTGATGTGGGATGTGAACAGTGTAGTCATTATTACTTTAACTTTCGTTACAAATCAAGAGTAGCTTGTTTATGGGCAAGTGTACTGTTTAGGCAGAACAAGTTGGAATACAGTACTGTAATCAGTATTTTTTTTCACTTTCCTCACAATCAAACATCAGAGACATAGACAAGGGTGTATCTTTTGGGGGCAAGGGTAAGGAGGAATGCTGTTTATGTATGTCTGACAACAGCAGGATGAAAATTGTTACTGGGTTATATTTCCAATTTTAGTTTCATCACAGTCTCGCACAGAGTAGTTCACAGAAGGTGGCCATCTTTTGGAATGGGGGAAAGCATGCTTGTGTACATGCTTGTATACATGTTTGTTAGCAGCCTCTTGAAATACAAGAACTCCATACTGAAATGTCAGCACTCGTAACATCAAGTGCAGATACACTGAAAAAAAGTCCAGGAGAAAGCAAATTTCAATCGTTTCTGTTCTCTTTTCAACTTCTTGCCATGGGGCAAACTCTCCTGCACCCCCCCATATGGTGGTCAAGCACTCATCAACACCCCCCCCAAACACACACACACACATATATATATATATATATATATATATATATATATATATATATCAAATCCAAAATTGGAATAGTCTGCAAAATGGCAATCTCAGACTTGGTATATGTAAGTCCATTTTTTTGACCATTCAGTTTCCATATTATGGGACTCACTTATTCAAATATTGCCTGTTCATATTCATGATAGCAAACACAATTGTATTAATGAGTTATGTGGGTCCCAACCTTTCAAAGAAATACATAACTGTCACTCGCTCATCTCTAACACATATAACAAGAAGACCTGGGGTTTCATTTAGATGCTTTAATACATAGAAATACATCAGGATGGCTAGCAGCATCATAAAATATGAACAAACTAGTTAACAAACAGAGCTTACATACATACATGCTTACATCTCAACAGCTAACTACAAAATGGCAGTCAGACTTGCACGTGCTCAGTATTTATACACTTGTGCAAGCCCTTGGATAGCTTCTTAAAGGTACAGACACACATCTACCCTCTTAAAAAGATTGCCCTGTATGCAAAATAGTATCAGAGCTAGGCATAAATTACTATATACATCAGAAACAAAGCACAATGTTCAGGTCCAAGTTGCTTCATATCTGCTACAGGGTTTAGAGATTCAACCATATCTCGTAACATAACAGTTGGAACTAAATTTAGCAACAGGGACAGTCTGCTCTGCAGTGCACAACTCGCAAGAGGAATTTCTGGATTTGTCACAGGAATGGGAATGTCCTCTGGAACTTCCTCTGAAATTGGAACACCAGACAACTCACTCTGAGATAAAGAGTCTTTCTCACAGGCTATATGCTGTGGTATAGGCTCGGACACCAGTCTCAAATGTTTCCAATTCCACTATTTCTCCTTCTGATTCCACAATGTATGATCTCGGCCCTGCACAAATATTCTTCACAACTCTAATCTGATTATAACATTTGGATGTTTGCATCCTTCTCATTTCTCCCGCTTGTAATGGATTGAGTGGTTTACTGATTTTATCATAGTAGGACTTCTGGGTTAGGTACTTCTTCAACAGATTGGCTTTCATTGATCTGTTGTTCTTGACACATGGAACCAACAACTGACTACTGATTGGTAATGTGGTTCTGGTTTGTCTCGACAGAAGTCTCTGAGTAGGTGAACCAAGATATTTATCATGAGGAACATTTCTGAGATTCAAGAGATTCAGGAAAATATCGCTATTATCTAGTTTGACTTCTCAATAACTGCTTTGCACTTTGAACTGCACCTTCTGCCAAACCATTTGATTGAGGGTACTCTGGACTACTTGTGATATGAGTAAAGTCCCATTCTTTAGCAAATCTTTTGAACTGTTGGCTTGTAAACTGCATGCCATTGTCAGAAATAAGAATAAAGTAAAATATTCATGAAGGCACCAAAGTTCACTTCCAGACAGAATCCACAGGTACCACTAAGGATCGAATACCAGCAGTTTTCTTTGAAAACACAGCTTTAATGAAAATGAACAAAAAACACATATACTCCAGGCATTAACGTCTCCTATCTACTACGTTTTCATTTGCAAGTTACTTCATCAGATGCGGACAGACTTGTGAACCATTCCTTTTATACTCCCTCTACTTGGCGAATTGAGTTAATTACCCAATAAAATAAGTTAATTAGCAATTAATACAGAAGGCAATAAATATAAAGTGACTATGTGCATATACCACCATTAAAAACCATGTTACCTAAATACTTTTGTCTAAAGATTCATGTTTTATGTTAAATGTTTCATAAATTAATATAAAATCACATAAAAATGTTTACTAGGAAAATTAATTTTGAACTCATTTTAGTGAGAACAGGAGTCCAGAGCCAGGTGGGTTAAGGAGAAAAAGTACCTTTAACCCACCCTTACATCCCCAAATAAAAAACTTTGAAAGTATTGTGGAAAGTGAGGTTAGAAAAATAAGATACAAAGCTAACTTACAAGAAAATGAGAGAAACATTTTAAATGAATTAAGGCAGGACAATAACTTAAGGGTAATGAAACTCGACAAGGGGGGTGGTATAGTTTCAATGGACTGTTTAACCTACAAAGGGAAAATGAATGACATCTTAAAAGACTCTTCGAGATATTCAGTGGTGTCTAGAAATGAAATTAACATTGCCTACAGGAGAATTGACATGGCACTAGAAGATCTTTTATTAGAAGGGCTGATAGATGCAAAAACTTTAAAATTCCTGAAAGTAGAGAAACCAAGAATCCCCACAATGTTTAGGATCCCTAAAATACACAAAAATGGGAGTGATCTACCACTTAGACCCATTGTGTCAGCAGAAGGATAGAAGACTTTACCGCTAGCTAACTATGTGGTTAGTAAATTAAAAACATTGTGGGTGAAAAAGAAAAACATTTTGAGGGACTCTTGGGATCTCTTAAGATGCCTTACAATGGAACTGTTTTGTGAAAATACTTCCTTTCTTACAATAGATGTTGTTGATCTGTTTTCATGCATTCCCCATCAAGATGGCCTCCTATTGTTAGAAGAAATTATATACAAGGATGGCTCACTTACACATGACGAATGCACTGTTGTTATGCAATTAATTGACTTAGTTTTGAAGTACAATTTTATCTATTTTAAAGGGAAATTGTTTCACCAGACAAAATGTGTGGCAATGGGGGCAGTGTGTGCCCCCACATACGCAAACCTAGTATTGGCAAAGTGGGAAGAAAAAGTAGTACTAAATTCCATATATAATGATAACTGGATTTTATATAAAATATTTTTAAATGACATATGTATTTTATGGACTGGGCCTGTGGAAATTATTAATGATTTTATTAGATTTTTAAACAATACCACTGATTTTTTAGAATTTACATATGGTATTAGTCAAGAGAAACTACAATACCTGGACATTGAGATATATAAAGAGAACAATTAATTCAATTCCAAGGTATTCAGAAAGAGTACATATTCAAACTCATATTTACACTATAATAGTTCACACCCCACTCATTATAAGAAAAATATTGTCAAAGGGCAGTACATAAGGTCAAGCAGGATGCCATGGAATAATGAGGAGTTTTTTTTTTTAAATAAATGTGTTTACTAAGGCAGTTCTTTATAGCTAGGGAATATCCGGCTTGGTTGATAGACCAGGTAGAAAAAGAGGTATGTGAAAGAAGGCAGGACAAATTTAGGCCTATTTTGGGTATTAGCCTTGACAACCAAGAGAATGGGAACCAAGTTAAGCAGGATACATATGGAAATGCCTTAGTAATAGAGTATAACGGAAGCTACAGCTTGGTCAGGTCTATACTAAACACTGAATGGAATAGATTCTTTGCACTTACAGATCTTGAAAATATACCTAAGAGAGAATTAAAAGTGTTTTTTAGAAATTCATTGAGTTTGAAAAATTTATTAGAGAAAGAAATGAGACAGAATAGTGCAACAAAGAAAAGGAAAGGAACTTTTAAGTGTGACCGCTCCTCCCAATGTAGCCATATAATAAATAAGGAAAGTGTATTTTTGGAAAGTAGGAACATAACTATTATGAGTAAGGAATATAGCAACTGTGATTCCAGTGGCTTGGTCTATTTAGGTATATGTCAGGTTTGCCAAGCATTTTATATTGGCAAGACAGAACGTAAACACTGAAAAAGAATATATGAGCATATGTATGAAATCCAGATTCACAAAGACACTGACACCCTTTTTAAGCATTAACAAAAATGCAGTGAAGCTTATTACAAGTTTTTTGTTATTGAGCAGGTAAACATGGATGGAAGGGGTGGTCTATGGGAAGAAACCATAGAACAAAACGAGTTATGGTGGCAGATCACCCTCCAAGCAAACAAATTTCCTCGACTTAATGACCACATTTCAGTTGGCCCTGTGCTTAAATTAAAGGTGGCAAAATTGTAACTGATTTGAAAGAGAAAAAAATGTTTGGTTTGATTTTTCCAATATGTACATGACTTTTTAACTTTTATAATAACTTTTATATTGTGTATTTATATGTGTATTCATACAAAAACATTTTAAAAATTTTATGATGGAAATAGTTTTAAACAATTTTAGTATGATTGTATTTATTTGTATACAGATGTTGATGTCAATTCAGGATGCAATTTTATGTTCAGTGTTATTAATAGAATGGACACTAGAAGAAACTTTAAGACCATTTTCTATATTTTACATGCAATCCTTTTAAATAAGTCTTAACAGTTTTAAAGTACATGATTTTATATGATTTTATATTAATTTATGAATGATTTAATATAAAACATGAATCTTTAGACAGAAGTATTTAGGTAACATGGTTTTTAATGGTGGTATATCTACTTTATATTTATTGCATTCTGTATTAATTGCTAATTAACTTATTTTACTGGGTAATTAACTCAATTCGCCAAGTAGAGGGAGTATAAAAGGAATGGTTCACAAGTCTGTCCGCATCTGATGAAGTAACTTGCAAATGAAAACGTAGTAGATAGGAGATGTTAATGCCTGGAGTATATGTGTTTTTTGTTCATTTTCATTAAAGCTGTGTTTTCAAAGAAAACTGCTGGTATTCGATCCTTAGTGGTACCTGTGGATTCTGATTGTCAGAAATAACTTTGTGTGGACTTCCACGAACTGCAAAACAACGCTTCATCTGAGTAATGACTGTATTCGATGCTAGGTTAGGAAGTAAGTCAATCTCAAACCAATTGAAGTAAGTGTCTACTAACACCAAATAATGTTGACCATTCCACTTGAAGATGGCGTTGGCTAT
The DNA here is from genome assembly GCF_019279795.1 of Protopterus annectens. Lineage (NCBI taxonomy): Eukaryota > Metazoa > Chordata > Ceratodontiformes > Protopteridae > Protopterus > Protopterus annectens. The sequence goes on along the minus strand of NC_056737.1, from coordinate 432,345,993 downwards.
TGTCGACCAAGGTAGTTCTGGAATCTGGTTAAACTGAAGTGGCTCCTTCTGTTGATGTTGCTTTGTACTATTACACACTAAACAAGATAAAAGTACTGTTTTAATGTCTTGTGACATAGAAAGCCAAAATTCTAGTCTTCTTGCCCTTCTTTTGGTAGATTTGGTTCCTTGGTGACCACAGTGCAAGATAGCTATGTACTCTGGGTGCAAGGACTTTGGAACAATTACTTTTGGACCTTTCATTATGATACCTTTGTCAGGCAAAATTTCATCTCTGTATGGAAAATAATTTTATACTTCTTCAGGTAAACTAGATTGCTTTGATGGGCATCCTTGACTGATAAAGTGGTTGAGCTTTTGTAAAACTGGATCTGTAGCTGTGTGATCTCTCAGCTTATCAAGATGTGTGTAAGAAAAATTTCTCACTTCCATGACTTCAAAATCAAGGTTCTCATTCTCATGCTGTTATTTGGTGCTTCTGGGTAATCTAGATAATGTGTCAGCAAGATAAGAAGTTTGCCTTTCTTGTAGACAAGATTGAAATTACACTTTTGCAATCTCAGCATCATCCATTGCAGTCTGGCTGGAGCTGAATGCATTGTTTTTTTCAGGATTGTGACTAGAGGTTGGTGGTCTGTTTCGATCTGGATTGGTCTACCATACATATAATCATGGAACTTCGAACAAGCAAACACAATTGCCAGAAGCTCTTTCTTGAGCTAGACATACTGAATTTCAATTTGGGTAAGAATTCTTGATGCATAGGCAATAGGTTGATCCTCTTGTAGAATGACTGTACCAAGACCAAATTTCGAAGCTTCACATTGGTTTGTGAAAATCATAGTATCTGAGAGTTGATGGACTAGCAATTCTCTTGTTTCAGAACATCAAATGCTCCACCAAGACCAGGGTACATCTTTACGTGTCAGCTCTCTGAGTGGAACTGAAAGTTGGCTGATCTGGAATGAACTTGACTAGGTAGTTGACCATGCCAAGAAAACGCTGCAGGGCTTGCACATCGTCTGGAGCTTGCATCTCGCGAATGACTGTTTGCATTGAAGGGTCTGGTTGTAGGTCTGTACTTGTAAATAAATGACCAACATAAGTAATTTATTGTAGTGTGAACTTGCATTTGTGTGGACTGAGCTTAAGATTCACTTGACATGCCGTTTCTAGACCTTTTCTGAGGTTTCTGTCATGTTCTGCTTCATCACGATCTCCTACTAGTATTTTGTCTATTATGATAGCACAAGGATACCAGAAAAAATTTGCTCCATTGCACTTTGAAAGACTTCACTTGCAGAATATATCACAGATGGCATTCTCAAAAATCTGTACCTGCCAAATGGAGTACTGAAAGTAGTGAGCAATGATGATTTCTTGTCAAGCTGAATTTGCCAAAATGAACTCTTTGCATCTAAGACAGAAGAAATAGTGGTATTTGGCATCAAGGCTGCAACTTCTTCGACTGTGCGCATTGAATGATGAGATCTTTTTAGTGCTTTGTTCAAATCTCATGGATCAACACATATTTTGATGTCATCTGAGCTTTTCTTATGAGCTACCACCATGAAATTGAGTGTTGCAACTGGACAAATCACATCTTGTCGCACCATTTTATCTAACTCAGCTTTGACTCTGACCTGAATAGCTACTGGAACTTTACGTGCTGGCCTGATAACTGAACTGACCTCTGGGTCTAACTTCATGGAGTACACAACTGAAAGGTTGCCTAGTTTATCTTGGAAAAGATCAGCATAGGTAGAAAAAATATGCTGGGTAAAATTAGAATAGTGATCTTTTAAGCTAACTTGGTGGACTTCCTTATTAAATGAAACCAGTCCCCTTTTCAAACCATCTCTGAACCCTAATAATGCCTGGATGTGCCTCTTGACCACATAAAATAATAAGTCATAGCTTCTTCCAGCAGAGTAACATGAAAGCAATACTGAGCCTTCGGTTTGAATTTCCTCACCTCCATAAGCAACAAGTTTCGCACACCTTGCCAAATCAGGCCTTTCACCTTTACACACTCTTACAAATGTTTCTGCAGACATAACATTGTACTTGGAACCTTTGCCAGCTTTCAGCTCTGTGGGTTTGCCATTTATCTGAACAGTACAAAATACTTCATTCTTTGCCCTTAAATCTACTGCATTGACCGTTTCATGAAGCACTGATACACCATCAACATAAAGAGTAGAGTTGCCACTGTCTAACTGATCAACTTGTTTCTTAAAATGTTCTGTTTTCATAAAACAATGTGGGACATTTGATTTAAAAAATCTTTTGAAATGATTCCATTTATTGCATTTGTGGCATTGCTGACCAAATGCTAAACACTTTTCCCTTTTAGATTTATGGCTTCCGCCACAATTATGACAGTTGGCAATGAAACTAGGTTGGGGCCCATGCTTTGAGTTTGCTGACTCACTCTTATGCTTCACTGAGACTGTGCAGTTTCTGGAATTTGCTAGAAAGTTCTGGGGTTTACCAGTGAGTGCTGCAGAGGCTATAGCTGCCATGTGCTTGGGCCTGTTTCTTTTAACCACATGCTGCTTACTATCAAATGAGCTTTATCACTGTGCCTTCTAGAGCTATTCTTGTTTGTAAGCATATTTGTGTGCTTTTCTGTGAGCTCATATATCTGACAAATATCAATGGACTTATTCAAAGTTAAATCACTGTCACAAAGCAAAATCTTTCTCACAGCATCATCTTTTATACCACACACAAGTTTGTCTTTTATCATCTCATACCTTAAGTCACCAAATCTGCACTTTTTAGCCTTATTTCTCAGGTCAGTTACATACGCTGCAAAAGTATCACCAGGTTTTTGATCCCTTGTATAAAATATGTGCTTTTCCATTGTGACATTTGTCTGGGGGGGTTACACATTTCTCTAAATTCACATTTTAAGCACTCTGTGTCCTCTCTTGACTCAGCCTTTACAGCAATATGATGGTGTTAAAGGAAAAAACTTCAAAGACCAATTCACGCAAGGTTCAGATATGGCATTTAATTACTTGCTGCAAGGAGACAAAAACATGCAAATACAGGATTTTGTCTAACTACTAACAGGAAGTATGCTCTTTTTATACTGTTCTACAAAATGTTGCTTTCTATAGTTGACGTAATTAAACACAACTTTCTGTATTGTTCTGCAGCAGATGTTACTCAGATTTTCTACTGACATGACTGGATTTATGAAAAACATTTGAGAAAAACAACCTGACCTTAGGGGCTTTAGTCCGCTATAAGCTTCTATTTTGTAGTTCTAATACATGTGTTACATTTCAAGGTACTTTTCTAGGTTAGACACAGGTAAACACTGATTGCAATTCATATTTTCAAGCAGTCTTTGTTCTTATTATCAATAGCTTCTGCAGCTGTGTATTTTCTCACAGCATAAGTGGAACTCCTTGTCTAAATCTCATAACATTAATACAAGTGATACATCTATTTATTATTTTCCTGACACAAGCAGAAATTATCTGCTTCCCTGTAAATTTCCAGAGCATAAGCAAAGATTATAACTGAGCATATTTCATAACAATACAATATTGGAAAGCTTCTGCAGTTTGTACAGATTTATGCAGTGTGAAATAGAATAAATGTGTTAACCCATTTCAAACCTTAAATGTACTAAGCATATTACTAATACATACATTAATACATATTTTTCTAACATTTCCCCCTTTTAATACTTTATTCTACTTTCAAAATAAGCATAAACAGTTTTTCTTCCCCTAACCTCTTTCTACTCAGGATTTGCAGTCAAGAGAGTCATTTAATTTAAACTTATGAAAGCATTTTAAATTTTTTAACAGTTCTTCAAACTCAGCACCTTGATATAAGGTTTCTGAAACTGACATGTCTATAAGGTCTTTGATCAGTCTTTTCATGCAGGGGATGCCACAGCAAACACATACTCCCAGTAGGATCATTCCTACACAAATGGCAATCAGGATGTTCATTAGGATAGTACCCCACCCCCCAAACCATTTCTGGAAAAAGTCCATCAGTGGATTTGGTCCTGGTTTGGTCATATCCAACACTTGCTGAATTACCTCAAGGTGATTGTCTATCTCGTGTTTATGGTCAGGAATATACGAACAGCACTCCTCCTGGATTAAAGCGCAAGTACCGCCTCTCGCCGCTAGGGTGAAGTCGAGAGCCATGTGGTTTTCATGGCATTCAGTTCATCGGTCACCAATTCTAGAGCGGAAAATGTTGCATTGCTCATTACTGAGAGAAGTTTAGACAGTTTTCTCAGCTCCCAGATCGATTTCACTGCTCCATATGCTGGTGATATGCCTGCCCACGATATAACACTGTCACTCAAGTCCATGTGTGTCAGTTTATCGCCTATAGAATGATGTTTTTTCAGCTCGCATCAATTTGCCTCACTGGATTTACAGGTTTCTTGATGGGTTTCTTGACGACCTCTCGGACATTCCGAATTTTTCCTTGAGGTAAGTCTGCCGTGTGTCATATGGCTGGAACCAGGTAGCCCAAAAAACAACTGCCGGACCAATTCTCAGGTAAGCATGTGTATGCTTTCCTACCACATACAAAATAACAATCCTCTACTTTAGTAGTAACTTTACTATGAATATACACTTGTCCTGCATGAAACATTTTTCTATCAATTATAGACAGTTGTTCATAAAGAAAAGAATCATGTTTTACTTCATCAGTTGTTTTGTGCATCAATTTAAAAAATGAATCATAGTTTGTATTACAGTAAGAACCTGCGTTATTAGCTTTAGTGTAGCATCTATAAGGAGCAGTCACATTGCAATTGCTCCAACCCACCTGAACAGTATCATTTTTATAAAAACACACAGTCCCTTTTTGTGGAACAGACAAGTGCAATGCTATTTTATCTTGTGATGTAACAGTTGATGTATCATAAATCAGGTTTTCCCAGGTCTCGTTGACTCCTAGGGGGGACTGAAGTCATTAATAACCCCCTGTATGCTGTCGGCAAAGCTGTGCAAATCCAGCATTTTGAAACATTGAAAGTCTCAGCATACACATATTTGATGGCCTGGTAAGTGTTGAAGTTTGGGTGCCAGTCTATGAGCAATGCTTCACGTTTATTCAGTTCAGTTTGTGTGGCTGGGAAAAGGAATGGCCACAACAAAAAGATTATTGTCACTAGTACAGTTAACAGGATGATTATACAATACTTCTGAGGAAATGGTTGCTTTGCATTCCTGTTTTCTCCAACTCTTCCGAGTAGTTTTATTTGGCTTTTTCTGGATTCTATCATTTTTGCTCTTGACATGTGACAAGATTTTTGTCCAGTTCAAAGTTTTTAACTAGTTTGCAGTGTGTCAGGTGGATCCATGAGGCTCGCTCTGCGATTTTGACTGCAGTGGGTGTCGACAGAAGCACATGATATGGACCTTACCACTTTGGTGACGTCCAATTCTTCTTTTTGATAGCTTTCACCCAGATCCAATGCCCTGGGATCACTGCCACTTCCAATGTTTTGGTTTGTTCTTTATCTGAAACAGAATTTGACTGCAACAGATGTTTAGAATTCAACAAATTTCTCATATATTTGGCTAGTGTACAGTCGGCTTCCTGGTCTGCAGGCATGAGAGGTTTCCACTGGGGTATATAATAAGCCCTTCCAAATAGTTTTTCAAAAGGAGTCAATCCTTTTGCAGTCGGAACAGTTCTCATGCTCAACAGTGCCAGAGGCAGACAGTACACCCAATTCTTTTCTGTTTCTGCTATTAATTTTCTTAACTTATTCTTTAAAATTCCATTATGCCTCTCGACTAGCCCTGCAGATTGCGGATGGTATGCACAATGATTTTTTAAAGAAATGCCAAAATGCTTACTTAACTGTTGTATGGTTTGGTTTTTAAAGTGTGTACCGTTGTCACTGTAGATCCTTTCCAGAATGCCGAATCTAGGGATGATTTCTTTAACAAGGACTTTCACTACCATAGCTGCGTCTGGATTTTTGGTAAGAAAGGCTTCCACCCATCTGGAAAACATATCTACAATGACAAGACAATACTTCTTATTTTCAAATTTGTTCAATTCTATGAAATCCATACAGATAGTATGAAACGGATACGGTGGTGTAGGGAAACTCCCTTGCTTGGGCTTTAGCGCCCCTTGTGCATGATGTTTATTACAAATGTGGCACATCAAACAAAATTTTTTAGAATAGTTGGTGAATCCATATGTCGTGAACACTTGGTTCACCAGCTGTACCATCCCCCCTGTTGAGACATGACATTGCACATGACTCAACAAAGCTGCATATCTAAACAAATTAGATGGTAATATTGGTTTTCCTTTTTTAGAGATGTACAGCCCCTTTTTGAGAATTGCTCCTCGTTTTACCCATCTTTGTTTTTCAACTTGCGTAGTGAGTGTCTGCATTGTCTTTAACATTTTTAAGTCTAAAATCTCAGAGGGTTGTAGCTCTTCATTCAAAAGAAATACTTTTGAAGCTGCCTGCTTTGCAGCTATATCAGCTCTTGCATTACCTTTTGAAATCCTATTCTGTTGCTTGGTATGAGCTGTGCATTTACAAATAGCTACTTTCTGAGGTAACTGAATAGATTTTAAGAGATCTAGAATAAACTGTGCATGATTAATAGGTTTGCCAGTAGATGTTATCATTCCTCTGTTTTTCCACTGTTGCACAAAAACATGTACAGTAGAAAAAGCGTACTGGCTGTCAGTAAAAATGTTCACACATTTACCCATTGCTAAGGTACATGCCCGTGTTAAGACAATTCATTTTGCTGCCTGTGCAGATAAGTTGTGTGGTAAAGGTTTCGCTTCTATAATCTCAGTATTAGAAACTACTGCATATCCTACTAGGTTTTGTCCTGCAGGACTCCTTTTGCACGAGCCATCCATGTAGTATGTCACCTCGGCATGATTTAAGGAGACATCCATGAGATCTTTTCTAGGCAGTGTCTTTTGCTCAATCACCTGTAGGCAGCAGTGTGGTGTGCCATCTGTAGGGGTTGGGAGCAAGGTAGAAGGGTTTAAAGTCGTGCATCGTTTAATTGTCATATGAGGTTGGCTCAACAATATAGTCATACAGGAAAGATGCCTAGCAGGGGAAAGATATGTTACCTTCCCTTGCAGTAAAATAATTGCGACTGCATGAGGCACTCTCAACCGTGCCACTGGGTCTAGTTGTGATGAATAGTAAGCAATAGGGTGTTGCTTGTCCCCATGCTGCTGTGTTAACACTGATGTCATATAACCTTGCTTACAATCTACAGTTTGGAAAAAACGTTTATGATAGTTTGGTAATCCCAGAACTAATGAGGACGCTATTAACTGTTTCAGTTTGCAGAAAGCAGATTCTGCTTCTGGTGTCCATTGTAACAAGTCCTGTGCTGCCATAGGCTCTTTATATATCAGGTCAGTCAGTGGTGCAGATTCCAAGGCATAGTTTAGAATCCAGCTCAGGCAAAAATTAGTTGTAGCCAGGAAGGACATCATTTTCGTCTTGGTAGTGGGTTTTGGTGCTTGTAAAATTGCTACTTTTTTGTCCTCGTCTAATGTTTTACCCTCTTTGGATATTACATATCCTAGGTATTTGACTTGTTTTTTTCAAAGCTGCAGTTTATTTTTGTTTACCTTATGTCTTTTAGCGGCTAAAAATCGTAATAGCTCTATGATATTTTCTTTGCAATCTTGCTGGGTGGGGGCCGCCAGCAGGATGTCATCAACATAAAGTAAAATCTGACTGCCTCTTGGTGGGGTAAATCCCGCCAAGTTGCTTGCCATTTCTTGTGAGAATATTGTCGGACTTTTACAATATCCCTGTGGTAGTCGCGTATATGTATACCTTTTCCCCTGAAATGTGAATGCAAACCAATACTGGCTGTCAGGGTGTATCGGTATCGAAAAGAACGCATTGCTGATGTCTACCACAGAAAAATATTTTTGTTGAGGTTTTAAATCATTCAACAGGGTGTGTGGGACTGGCACCGTAGGTGCCCTTGGAATTACTGCATCATTTACAGCTTGTAAATCTTGGACCATACGCCATTTTTCATTTGCTTTTTTAACAGGAAATAAGGGTGTGTTACATGGTGAATCGGGAGATTCCACCAGTACTCCTTTCTTAAGTAAAGCTGCTATAATAGGTTTGATTCCTACCTCTGCACCTTTTCTTAAGGGATACTGTCTTTTCTGTGGTCTAAATGCTGACTTTGGCATGATAGTAACTTGTCCCGCTGTACAAATAAGTCCTACATCTGACTTTCCTGTTGACCAAAGAGTTTCTGGTATATTCTGTAAGGCATTCTCTTCCTCCTTTAATAGGAGTGCTAATCAGCTGTCCCTGATAGACTGCAAGTGCACGGCTGGGTGGGTCTGAGTTATCTAATTCAGCCTCTGTATTTGTATTCCTTGTTGTGACAGTTCTAATTTTGTCTGCCTTTCCCATCTCATAACTTTTTTTCCTAAGTCTGCCCATTCTATGTTTCTGTCCTTGGTTAAGCTAACAAGTGGTAATCGATTAGATTTATAAAGTGCAAAGAACTTTTGGGGCAATGAACAGCTGGCTACACTGTTCCCTTCCATGTCCCAGTACAGATTACGTAATATCAATCTGTTTGCACGATTTTTAAATAATTTTTGCTCATATTCTTTATCAGGTCCTGGTGTGTTGCAGTAATACAGAGTACAGTGCAACAGGTGCTGTTTGTCAATGTCAAGGGAGGGGAACTTACTGATGGCTATATTCATTCATTTTTTGGTCACAGTCCCTGGACCAGTCGTAACCAAGTCCCGACTGTAACAATAAAACACTTCACCCTCCGATTGCACTGCAAAGGTATCAATTTGTCGCTGTGCTTCCATACCCTGCATGGTCGGAACTACTGCTATACCAAAAAGCTGCATAAGGTCTCTGCCCAAGAGGTTTACTGGGCATTTTGCAGAAACAACAATTTTGCTTTTTTGGGTCAATCCTGCAACAGGATCATTTATTGCGATGCCATGGGAGAGAGGCTCCCGGTACAGCTGTCCATTAGCTACTTTTACTAGTATATAATCAGGTGACTCTGAATTTTTTGGCAGTTTGGAGGGATGTATCAGGGTTCGTGATGCCCCTGAGTCATGTAAAAATTTAACCTCCCTCCCTTTTACCAAGAGTGTAACTTCTGGTTTTGTGTCTGCTAAATACAGCTCTAAGCTCAATAAAGCTAAATCCAATATTTTATTTTCTTCACTATCCGTAACTTCCTGCACTTCCTCTATTTCTTTTGTCACATCCTCTACTCCTTCTATCACATTCTCATTTGTCCTTTCTTCACTATCCCCTTCTAGTGATTCCTGACTATCATATAGTCAGTCCTGACCCTCCTTATTTTCCGTGGTTGCCTTTTTGTTTTTCTTGCAATCCCTTGCCAAGTGTCCCTTTTTACCGCATTTAAAGCATTCTCTCCTTTTCTTTCGCCCTTTAAAGTCCTCTGATTGCTGATCAGATTGTTTGTTTCCCTGGGCATTTTAAACTTCTGCTCCATCTCCTACAGAAAATACTTGGGCTTTTTTTTTTGCTATTAAAATGCCTTTCGGCATGCCTAGCATATTTAAGCAATGACTGTAACCGGCTTGTACGATGATCTACCATGTGTTTTGTAATAAAACTGCTTATGGGTGCAATACTGCCTTTCAAAAATGCATTTTTTAACTGCTGTTCATATGGAGAATCTTGTGTCTGATCTTCAGGCACCTGCAATTCACAGCGGTTATTAAAACATTCTAATAGTCTGGCATAATATCTGTCAACAGTTTTACCTTCTTGTTGGATGCATTGATTAATGCAAGTCCAGTCTGCCCTAGGCTTCCATTTCTCAGAGATGCGGTCTGTAAGACCTTTTACTCTGTTGTCTAGCTCTGCGCTGCTATGTGGGAGGGGGTCTGTGTGCAGCATCACGGGGATTCCAGTTGCCACTATTCATGTGCCAATCTGGTACCACAATTTGTCTAACTACTTTTTTACCTCTTTTTTGTTTAAATTATAACTTAGTCTCATTTTTTGTAAATCTTTTGAGAACTTTCTAAAATTAACTTTTGGATGGGGAATTCCCTCAGTGGCTTTCCAGATATCTTCCGGAGACCAGGGTCTATACACTAGAATAGTTGGGTCTTGGCCTTTTTGTCCTGACTGAGGATTAGGTACTTCTATGAGTGGACATTTTTTTTTACCCATAGACCGTGAATTTTTAACAATTTGATATAACTTAATGCCTTCATTCGAGTTACCTGCTCGTGTTTGAGACCTGGTCTCGATGGGATCTCTAATAAAGGGTTTTGCTTTTGTAATGTCTCTATTTTCAGTGACAGCAGGGTATAATGGGGGTGGACTAACCTGTTTACTTGCTTTATATTCTGGTAAGGGAGGCGGAGGGGCCAATGCTATTACTAAATTATTGTCCTCCTTATTTAAAAACATGGCTTTTGAATTATTATTCTTTTGTTCCCTACGGTTTACCTCCTCAATCCTCCTGTGTGCCTGAGGAATTCCTAAGTGGTGTTGCTTTTTTACCAGACCTTTGGAATTGGTTTTGAGCTGTTTGACAAGTTTGATAAGTGAGGATTTTTCTAATTTTCCATCGAATTCATACTTATTAACCCATTTTGAATAGTATTTAATATTGTCAGCACGCTGCGACTGCATGTATTTTGCGTCTTCGGTTAACGGTAGATTTTGGGGTCTTTTTGTGCAATTATTACCCATTTTGTTCTACCCTTTTAATCATTACGTAACCTTTCTTATTTTTAACATGGTACCACGGATTTTGTTATAGTCTCTTTAGAATGACTCTGTTTTCCCTGATCTATGACAAGACAGTAATTTTTTCTGTCCCTGACTTGTAAAAATACAGTCTTGACAAAAACAATACAAATCTAGTCCCTGATCTAAAACAGAAAAAAGTAGATTCACCTTACCTGAGCCTTCGTGATTGATCACCTGGTTCATGAAAACCCATCCTTCAGTCGCAGATCAGAAAGTTGCTGGCCTCTTTTGTACGACAATTCAGTCGGAGGGCTTTTCAGATAACAAGAACCGATGTGTTTTTTTTCCCCGTACGGTTTCAAGCCACCAGGCCCGTCTGATCCGAGGCGAAGTGAGGGTTTCCGGCTCGAAGGACCAATCTGTCAAAGGAAAAAACTTCAAAGACCAATTCATGCAAGGTTCAGATATGGCATTTAATTACTTGCTGCAAGGAGACAAAAACATGCAAATACAGGACTTTGTCTAACTACTAACTGGAAGTATGCTCTTCTTATACTGTTCTACAAAACGTTGCTTTCTATAGTTGACGTAATTAAACACAACTTTCTGTATTGTTCTACAGCAGATGTTACTCAGATTTTCTGCTGACATGACTGGATTTATGGAAAACATTTGAGAAAAACAACCTGACCTTGGGGACTTTAGCCCGCTATAAGCTTCTATTGTGTAGTTCTAATACATGCATTACATTTCAAGGTACTTTTCTAGCTTAGACACAAGTAAATGCTGATTGCAGTTCATATTTTCAAGCAGTCTTTGTTCTTATTATCAATAGCTTCTGCAGCTGTATATTTTCTCACAGCATAAGCAGAACTCCTTGTCTAAATCTCATAACATTAATACAAGTGATACATCTATTTATTATTTTCCTGACACAAGCAGAAATTATCTGCTTCCCTGTAAATTTCCAGACCATAATCAAAGATTATAACTGCGCATATTTCATAACAATACAAGATTGGAAAGCTTCTGCAGTTTGTACAGATTTATGTAGTGTGAAATTGAATAAATGTGTTAACCCTTTTCAAACCTTAAATGTACTAAGCATATTACTAATACATACACTAATACATATTTTCTAACAGATGGTTTTCTTTGAAATACTGTACTTTGGGAAATATGCTCTGTAATGGTTGTAATCTGCGAAATACGCCTTGTAATAGCTGCACTTTTGAGAAATAACTTTAACACTGCACAGGCATGCAAACACTTTATACACTTCTGATAACTCTGATATATTTGCTTAATACGAAAGATATCTGCTTTGCGAAAATGTGGTAGTTTCCCCTTATTTTATTTGTTTTATGCAATTTGGACTTTATTTCAAATATTTTCCTTAGTAATTTGAATATTTTTATCAATATCGTACATATTGGTTTATGCAAATATTATTTAGAACACGCTGTATTCCCTGTTTCATATTTTATGAAAAAGAAATAGTGCTGAGCAAGTTTTAATATCTGAAATTCATTTCTGACCTGTTTTGCAAAGTTTGTACATTTTTAGAAGTGATTCAATCATCTACATTCCACCAGCATCTGGATATGTACTTTAAATCATTTTAGCCATGGCATCTCTAGTTTCATGCCCTTTGGATATGCCCCTTCTAACTCCATGTCCTTTTAGACATGCCGTTTTTACGTCTTTAACACATATATCAAGAAGACCTGGGGTTTTGTTTAGATATTTTAATACATAGAAACACATCAGGATGGATAGCAGTATCTTAAAATATGAATGAACTAGTTAACAAACAGAAATAACAAAAATAATTGAGGTCCAACCACGGCAGTTAAGTTCCACAACTTTAATAAAAGCAAAACAACATATGAGTGCTTTCCTCTCAAAGAGTAAGACGTCATCAGATGAAATAGTCAACCAAATGACATCCTTTTATAGTACTCAGTTAATTGCATAATTGGCACATCATTCTTAACTCTATGCTTACCACATTACAAAAAAAAGTTTTAGTTTTCAAAAACATTTACATTTACTCATAATCAAAATATTAACCACATACACTTTTTTTAAAAAATATTTACCCCATTGAAAAGTCGTCAGACAAAAGATACCTTACTTTTCAATACAGGTTTTACAGACAAGTATTCATTAAGACTGGGAAGGGAATTAACATTCAATCTAAGCTGCCATCTTAATTCTTTATTGACTAACGTTTTCCAGTCACCTCCCCTGGGATTCTTCCTCACCATTTCCACAATACCAAAAATGAAACTCCTTAAAGTTGCCTCACAGTGTGGAATGTTTAAACAAGGCACTCATTTCTTTTTTGATTTTAATGTCATAGAGGTGTTCATACATTCTGTCCTTTAATGTTCTCTCCGTCTTACCAATATAGAATGATGGACACCCCTCACATTTAGCCAGATACACCAGATGACTGGAACAACAATTAACATTTATAAAATGGATTTTACTCCCCAATCCATTTTCAAAAAATGACCTGGTCCGTCCTAATGACACATGGACACTGCTTGCATGTTCCACAAGGGACTGTTCCCTTCCCTCCTCTTATATGTGTGAAGGTATCACTTTCCAAAATGTCTTTAAAATTCCTACCAGTTTCAAATGACAAAATGGGTCTTTCCCTGACCATTTTGTACTATTTAAATTTTGTATTTTAGTTAACAAACAGAGCTTGCATACGTACATGCTTACATCTCAACAGCTAACTACAAAATGGCAGTCAGACTAGCACGTGCTCAGTATTTATACACTTGTGCAAGCCCTTGGATAGCTTCCTAAAGGTACATATGCAAATATTGATCTACAATAGCTATGGCTATTTGTGGCCTTAACCCCGGTCTAACACCAGATGGATACACAGGAAGTAAATATCTTTTTTCTTGGGAGGGGAGTAGGGTAGCATTTACTATTCCCGTTTATGATTTATGTATCCCCACAAGGATTTCTCTTCTCGGTTTATTATGAACAGCATTTTTTTCCAGATACAACTTATTTCTTCTTCAAAAGAAAAAAAAATAGGATGAATTTCTTACCTTACTCATGTTTTTTGCTCAGACCATCATTGGATCAAAATTTTGGAAAAAAATTTAAAGTGTACCTGAGACATCTAGAACCCAATGGCATAGGCCCCCAGAGTCTCAGCTTAGTTCAGTAATTTCCTTCACAGTTGTTACAGTTCAGTCTTATCTAATTAAGGTGTGATGATAGAATATAGGAAAAAACTGAAAAACAAGACAAAATGTCAGAAAAAAGTAATCTGGATGGTTCAGGGAACCAGAGGCTAGCACTGGAGGATGTGTGCATGGGAGGAGTAGTAAACAGCAGGGGGGGGGGGAGCAGCTAAGGCCATTTTGATTGTCATAATTTTAGCTTCCCATCAAAATATAGAAAACCGTTAATGTTAAGAGTCTCACTCGCTCGCTCTCTTATGAGTTGCAACTGACACCGAGTAACTTTGATGCCACCTCTACCGGCAAAGTTTTTAAGATAAAGAAGGGAACATTAACACTACCTTTGACCAAATAAAAGAAGATTGATAGACAAGTAACTGCTAGATGTTCAGCATGCAGTTTTATGACCCTTACTTGTCAAAAACAGTATCATCATTTTTGTATTGACTGCTAATGCAGAGCAACAGAACTGCAATGCAGTCTTGCTAAGTGCAGCATTACTGACCAGTACATGGAACATGGGATTACCACTGACAAATTGCCAGTTTCTTCTTCCATAAAACACTCTGGTAGAAAGACCAAAGGTATGGCACAGAGATATATGATTGCTTTGATCTTTGAGTGCAGACAGATGCATCATTCAGGATGTTTCCACTTAAGCAAGTACTTAAGTTAACACTGTATTATAAAAATCACACTGCAGTACAAGCTACTTTTTGATTTCCTGATGTAATTGAAGAAGCTTGCATTTTGTCTTTGCTTTTCGCAAACACAGTTTCAAATTATTGATTGATAAATATGGGTATGAATGTACACCTCCCCAAAATTGCATATGTTTTAAAATGCATTTGCCAGCTATAGTAGTATTATTTAATACTTCATTGTAAGTCTGTTGCTTTACTCATCAGGAAAATGTAACTGCCTGCCTTTCATCTATGAATGGTCATTGAGGATAATTTTACCCATTTAACTGCCAGTACAACATGTAAAGTCATACTTACTGAATAATATGAATATCTGACTAAAAAGAAGAAACATTTTTCTGAAGTCTAAAGCACAATTACAACCTTACTCATCTTCTGCCTTCTAAGCTCACATTTAATGGCCTCCTTTATGAAGATCACCATTTCATCTTATGTCCTCCTTTCTTTACCATTCTTGAACAAGCTACTGGAACACCTCTGTATTCAAACTCTT
Source organism: Protopterus annectens (assembly GCF_019279795.1). Lineage (NCBI taxonomy): Eukaryota > Metazoa > Chordata > Ceratodontiformes > Protopteridae > Protopterus > Protopterus annectens. The sequence continues at coordinate 432,330,837 of NC_056737.1, read as the reverse complement.
CTGGTTCATGTTTCTGTAACATCAGCAATGTCTATTCTCCACTGCTACACCAGTGCTTAAAGCTTTAATTTCTTCCTACAATGACTCTTTGCATTTCGTAGTAATACCATCCAACATAATACAAGTTACCACTCATTGATTCTTTGGTATGATCTGTGTCCATTTTTTTCTCTGGTAGTTAAAGAAGAAATTACAATACCAGCTCTAAAACTGTATAGCTATACAATGATGGGTCATTGTTATTCAAAAACAAGAACGCTGTTTGGACAGCCCAACCAGCATGCCCATTGTAAATCAAGCATATACCAACAGAAAAAAAGTCCAGTTGCTCAAGTACTATTGAGTGGCCAGACTTTTTGCTATTGACATGTGCTATGGAGGCATACCTTTTAACTGTACAGATTTTCACAGAATATCCGGAGTTTTGCCTCAATATTTTTTTGTCTGTTCTTCATACAATTTGTGATTTTCTAACAAATTGCTGATGAGTGAAGTCACTAAATAATGAAACTCATTTCAGTTTCAGACTTCATATCCTTTTGACAATTTATACTAACACAAATACTGTAATTCTAGCAGCTTTCTGAGTTTGTAAGGGCAACATTTAAAATCTGTCCTTCAGACAATGCACGCTAACACAAATCTTGTTTATTCTAGCAGCTTTCTAAATTTTTAAGAACATTTACAATCTATCCCTATTTTGGGGCCTTTGTCATCCATTATTTAATGCTTTCTTTACATTTCATGAGCTAAGAGGTTGAGAGTTATGTCCGGATTGCAGACCAAATTCAAGGAAAAATCAGGTACATGCTACAAAACTAAAGAAATGTACCTGATTTTCCTTTTATTTCCCTATTGTCTCGACAGACTCATACCTCTGAGCTTTTTGATTTTTATAGTTATAATAAAAAAGCAGCAGAGATTCTCTTTTCTCCACTGCTTCTATTGAACGGCACTGATGTACTGTGCAAACATGGGAAAGTAAGTCCCATACACATGCACAGAACATCAACAAACATGGAAGAACAGGAAACAATGAGGAGGAACACTACAACACCATTATACAAAGACATTATTTAGGAAAGGTAAGACATTTTTTTCTTAAATAATGTCATTGTATAATCACAATAATCGATGAGTGGGTGTGGGTATATGAGGATTTACCCATGTTTGGCTTGATTTTGGGTAAAAATTCATATACTCACACTCAGTTGTCAGTTATTGCTTAAATATATGTTTAAAATGTTGTGCACCAATTATTTTTCAGGATTAAATTAAAAAAAAAATCTAAATGTAAACATACCAGCAAATTCTCAGTTAGTAGTTAACTTGAACATTTCCAAACAGTTTAATAATAAAAAAAAAAAAAAATCAAACAACAAATAACCTTGGATTCCTTCCCTTCTTCAGAGTCTTATGTCTTGAGAAACAGGTTTCTCTCTCTGTATTTAACTTACCCTACACCATCAAGCACCAAACTGTTAGACAATAGAGTATATTTTAATACTGCAGGTCCCCTCTGTTATATGAGAACTGCCCTGCCACTGAGTTATGTGTTTTTGCCTTCTTCCTTCATTTCATATCTAATGATTGTTTTGTGCCAATTTTCTGCAAACCTGTGCTTGCTCCTATGTCCATAGCAGAGATAAAACCAATTCCCAGCATAGTTTCCCTACTTAAACTTCTTTCCATGTCTGAAAACTGTCATCCTAAAAACTTCCCTACTATATGCACAAGCTCTTGTTTCTAAGAATGTTTTACCTCTGTATCATTTATTCATTTTGACTTGTATAATTTTACTATATTTATTCATCTAGACAGGGATATGCTGCATTTTCCTTCTCTATTCTTCTATTACATATTATACCATGACCCCCCCATTAATATTCCAAAACGTGCACGCTGATTGGCCAGCGTGCACTTTGTAAATCGACTTATACTAATGGAAAAAGGTCCGGTCGCCCGGACTTTTTTCATTAGTATAAGTCTCTTTTAAAACACTGTATCGCTATGTTAAAAGAGTTTAACATAGCGAGACAGGTTTAAAAAAAGCAATGGAGATCTCTGTTGCTTTTTTTAAAGCTGTCTCGCTATGTTAAACTCCTTTAACATAGCGACACAGTGTGTAAAAAGCAATGGAGATCTTGCTTTCTCCGTTGCTTTTTTTTAAACCTGTCTCGCTATATTAAATGGGTTTAACATAGTGAGATAGCTTTAAAATAAGCAACGGAGATCTCCGTTGCTTATTTTAAAGCTGTCTCGCTATGTTAAACCCATTTAACATAGCGAGACAGGTATAAAAAGCAATGGAGAAAGCAAGATCTCCGTTGCTTTTACTGTTCGCTATGTTAAATGGGTTTAACATAGCGAGACAGCTTTAAAATAAGCAACGGACATCTCCGTTGCTTATTTTAAAGCTGTCGCCATGTTAAACCCATTTAACATAGCAACAAAAGCAACAGAGATCTTGCTTTCTCCGTTGCTTTTGGCCACAGCTCTGATGTACTGCGTAAGCATGCGCAGTACATCAGAACTGCCGCTGATACCAGACAGCTGCGGAAGGGCAGCAAAGAGGCGTTATACAATGCCATTATTTAAGAAAAGTAATTACTTATTTTCTTAAATAATGTCATAGTATAATAGCAATAACCCACTTCTGGCTGTGGGTAATGCGGGATTTACCCACGGTTGTCTTTGTTTGGTCCCTCGGGCTTCGCCCTCGGTACCAAACCATGCCAACTGTGGGTAAATCCCGCATTACCCACACCCAGGCGTGGGTTATTGCTATATTATTGCCTCTGAAACCACATAATTATCCTTCCTTTAGTCTTCTTAAAAGGACTAGCCTGATTACTACTATTGTACTTTTCTTAATTTTCTCATTCTTTAAGAAATCACTTCCTATAGATTCCCACTATGACTGTTTTGAGGTATAAATAAATTGTCCCTTCACAGAATTATGCATCTTTGTTGCTCTTATTACTTCCTCACCTATCTTTAGATGTTGGAAATGCACGCAACTACTCCTTGCTGCTTCACCCAGCCTACCACTATTTACTTTCTAACACTTTTTAAACTGTCTTAAGTATTAACACTTTGTAAGACTGCATGCCCATCATGGTTGCTTATGATTCTTCCTTTCTCCCTTTTTTCTTTTTGCTTAATTAACCAAGGACCCTATAGACTCCCTGTCATTCTCAATAGTTTCAGTTTCATCCTCAATCTCATCACTGTCTTCAGATAGTAACTTGAAGAATCTGTTTTTCCCCTACCTTTAGCCCTTTCATTTTTTCTGGTTTAAACCAGGGTAAATTTATTCTCTGTTTGTTTCTTTTTTACAGCCAGTTTTTTTTTTTTTTTTTTGCATATTCTGTTACTGTTTATCCAAAGCATCATGTTGCTGTGTTATTAAATCTGATGCTATCTGTGTCATTATTCATCACAGATGGGTCTAGGATCTGACCTCGGATCTGAGCCAGTAACTGATGGACAGAACCAGAGTTCAAGCTCCTCCCCTTCCCATAATCCCCTGCTCATCTGTAACCCTCAGGTCTTTTTTGTTGCGGAAACGCTGAGGAAGTAATTCCAGTAGCTCAAACCTTCTTTTGTAGGTAAGTGTTTTCTTTGGGATTTTTCTTATCCTTTTGATTGCTATAGTTTGTTCTTTAGTCTCTTTTGGGTTATAGTGTAATCAATTCTAGGTTTTCTCCCCTGCCAGTATTTTTATTTAGTTTGTCTGTTGGGTTCCTGCCCTTTTTTCTGTGGGACCTTCACCCCCATAGCTAGTTATTTAATTTAAAAAAACTAGCTATAGTTTTTTTTTTATTTAATTTAAAAAAGTAGTCATTTTAAAGTGTTTCTTTATTTAGTTTTAAGCATTTTTTCCTTTTTAGTAGGGTTGTGTGCGTGTTTGTGTTCTGCCTCTTGGTTGGTATATGTGTGCCTTTGGCAGTATGTTTGATAAGCCCTCTGGCTTTAAAAGATATTCCTCATATGGTCAGAAGATGCCTCATTCTGACTCACATGAGGAGTGTGTTTATTGTTTAGGAGAGACCCATCTCGAGATTGAATGCAACATCTGCACCGGATTCAATCCGAGGGCTCTCATGGTGCGCAGAAACAAATTGCTTTTGAGGGGGTTATCTAAGGATGGTCCCATAGCCTTGGGAGAGCCCAAGGCTATGGTTCCATAGCTTTGGGCTCTCCCTCCTCAGCTTCCCTGGATCCTAAGAAGAGGTCCTTACCTCCTCCTAAGAGATCTCCTTCTAAAAAGCCGAGGCTCTCAGATTGTAGATCCGAATCCAAGTCCAGCCTCTATGGCTTCACATCTGAGGTCTTCTGCTTCGAAGGCCTCGGATCAACCTCTCGGATCTAAGGCCTCCAGAACTGACTTGTTGCAAGCCTTCCCTGGCTCAAACCCATTCGTTGGATCCATCTAGCACACCAGCTAAAGCATAAGATCCTCTCAGGGCTTCAGATCTGATAGTCATTGGTAGTTCCCCCTGCAGATCTAAGTCATTGGATCTGATGTGCCGGAGTCAGTCCCCCACCAGGGACCTTAGGACATTGTCTAGATCTCCAGTTAAATCGGGGCATTCCTCCATATTGTCCAGTTCTTCAGGAAGTTTACTACCCACAGATATGTACAGGATGATGAGGAGTTTCCTCAAGGCCCAGATTGAGCTGGGCTTGTTACCATCCTCAGCTCAGTTGCCTATGGGTCCTTCTCCATCCATGGAACTTCACTCTCCTCTTTCAACACTTCAGGGTTTGGAATGCCAGGATCAGAGCATTCCTTGTGAGAGGCCAATGTTGTCTGGTATCCCTCCCTTCCCAACATTGTCAGGGTCCTTGGTGGGTTCTGTTCTGTTGCCCTCTGATTATATTGCACCTTGGTCCCATGGGGTCAGCGCTAGTTCCTTGGGGGTTGGGCCAGGACTGGAGTTTTCAGACTGTTCCCTTCTCATGGGGCCATCGGCATTGGACAGCTCAGGGTCAGAATCATCTGGAGGCTTCAATGCTGCATCAAGGTCCCTCCTCCCTTCCTCGGCAGCTGCAGCCAGGGGAGAGGGGGCCTCTTCCAGTCTGTCAGCCTTTCAGTTGGTAGAGAGGACTTTCTCAAGCTTGGCAGTCACCTCTCCATCTCTAGGTGGTCCTCCCCAGCCCCTCTCAACCTTGGGCGTAGAGGCCTTATCATGCTTCCAGGGTCAGCCCTCCTGCAAGCACCTTCAGATCAGCACTACTCTGCTTGGGGTCCTGGTCTCTTCCGAATCCTCTGCAGAGCCCACTGGGGAGGAACCCCTTAAGAAGAGGAGGCACTTGGACTACCCTAGAGAGTCTCTCACTGAGGGCACAGATTTTGAGGAGGGAGATGGATCCTCCAGGCTTCTGTCTGAGGAAGTGTCCTTTGAGAACATCCTCAAAATTCTCAAGCAAAGGGACGGTTGGTCTTCCCTCACCCTATCTTTGGAGGAATCTGTGTTCCTAAAGGCCTTCAGGATGGGCCCAACTTCTACCTGGGTGCCCCCACCTGCCAACAATCTTGTAGAACTCATCACTGTCAGGGCTGGGAAGGAGCCAGACACAGTGGAACCAGTACCCAAAAAGGTGGAAAATTCCTCAGTCCCCCCCAAAGATAAGGCTTTTTAGAGTAAGGGCATTCCATTGATGCCATCATGATGGTCGCTGCTACTAAAAAGGAGCTAATGGAGCAGAGCTCCTTGGTCCATCCCCTGAATAGAGAGTCTTGGGTGACTGACCATTTTGGAAAGTGTGTGTTTGCCTCAGTTACAGCTGGGGCAACCAAGTACATGGCACATTTCACCTGGCTTTAGAGGGATTTGGTAGTAGAACTCACCACTTCACTTACAGAGTTGTTGCCTCAAGAGAGAATTAAGCTGGTCTCTCCTAAGCCGTCCACTCTGACTTCCATGGCTAATGCCTCGATGAGTTTGATCTCTGATGCGGGAGAGGCCACCTCTTGAGTGGCTAGCACAGGACTTGCCATTAGACAGCATGCCTTGCTTCACCTTTGTGGGTTTGTGGAACCCTTCAAGACATCTTGCACCAATGCCCCCTTTGACAGTTTGACCTTGTTCGGACCTTCCATCAAGGAAACACTGACCCGCAGTGAGCAGGAGGGTAAGACGCTGTTAGCAGTGGGAATCAAGTTTTCTATTCCCCAATGATCTTTTTCTAAGACTCAGAGTGGGAGTAAGAAACTTTGGCTCTGCAGGACCTAGTCCTACTTCCAGGATGCTCCCCAGGAATCCTCTTCCATAAGCCGGGGCAGAGGATTCAATGATAGAAGCCGCCCCAGAGGCAGAGGAAGGCCGCAGAATCAGGGCTATTGGGAAGCTTTCTTGGAGAAGCCCTTTCAGTACTCCTGAATTGCTGCCCAACTGTCCTGCCCTAGAGGCAGTCAGGAGGCAATATTCCCTGCACCCACTAGCCTGGACAAATATCTCCTCAGCTCAGTGGGTGTTAAAGATTATTTCCAGGGATTACATCATTCCCTTTTTTCAGTCCCCCGGTATTAAAATCTCTCCCAGAGTTGGTCCATCTCGAGGTCTAAGACCTTCTTCTAAAAAGAGCCATCCAAGAGGTCCCAACAGGACAATGAGGGTCCAGAACTTACTCTTGCATATTTTTGGTTCCAAAAAAGACTGGGGACCTGTGTCCAATTTTGGACCTCAGTGAACTGAATCTGTCAGTCCAAAAGTCCATGTTCCAGATGGTCACTGTTCAGAACATTCTGCTTCTCTTGCATAAGGATGATTGGATGTGCTCAGTGGATCTCAAGGATGCATACTATCATATCAAGATTGACAGATACTCCAGGAGACACCTGTTCTTTTGGTTAGGGGCAAATCAATACCAGTTCAGAGCCCTACCCTTTGGACTCACCACAGCCCCCCAGGTGTTTACCAACTGTATGGCAGTGTTGGCAGCTCATCTCAGCCTGCAAGGCTTCCAGATCTTTCCATACCTGGATGATTGACTTCTCATGGTCCCCACAAGGCATCAACTGTCAATGGCCACCAATTATGCCCTCAACCTCTTTCAGGATCTTGGCATCATGGTTAGTCTGCCCAAATCCTATTTTTCTCCATGCCAGAACCTAGAGTTTATCAGGGTTCAACTGGATACGGTGTCAGAGACTGCAGCACTACCCCTATGCAGAATTTAACTTCTTCAGGATCAGGTCTATTGCTTGCTATTTTAGAGCATCCAGAAGCTTACCTAATTCTACAAGCATTAGTCTCAATGGTGGCTGCCATCCAGTTAGTGCCACTCAACAGATACCACATGCAGGTCCTGCAGCTGACCCTGACTGTTCAGTGGTCTGCTCAGGTTCATCCCATGTCCATGCCTGTCAGGTTGGCTCGTATGTAGAACTCACCTTGCTTGGTGGCTTCAGTCTCAGGAACTAACTCTCAGCAGACCCTTCTGTCTTCCCCCGCCCAAGGCTACTGTTACCATGGATACCTCCCTGCTGGGGGGGTGACATTTTCAGGGAAGGACTGTTCAAGGCACATGGTCTCTCACAGATGCCAAATTGCACATACATGTCCTGCAGATGAAGGCAGGCCTTCTAACATTGCAAGCCTTTCAGGAGTGTCTCCCCCTCAGGACTATAGCAATTCAAACAGATAACATGGTGGTTGTCTGGTACGTCAACAAGCAATGGGGAACATGGTCTTATCCCCTGTGGAGAGAGGCCATGACAGTGTGGGAATGGGTGATGTCTTCCAGGAACTTTCTTCTTGCAACTCAAATTCCCAGCAGTTCCAATGTGCTGGCTGATAAACCCAGCAAGTTGATTTTGAGTCCTCATAAGTGGTCCCTGAATTCATCAGTGGCACATCAGATATTTGACCATCATCTGAAATATCCTTCCTGGATATTGGATCCCATTCCAGATCTCCTTTCCCATCCTTTGTTGCTTCCCCTTCCCAACTTCAAGACTCATCTAACAGCTTGATTTCTCCATTTCCAGTGATCCTTTCCCAGTCCAGGGTCCCCTCTCTAGTGAGAAATATAATCTTGGCATCTCAGAAGCCATCTACTAAGAAAGTGTATTTCATTAAATGGAAAATATTTTCTATTTGGGCCAGGCAACTTAATTTGGATCCCTTTTCAACCTTGATTCCTGACATTTTGTTGTTCTTGGCTTCTCTTTTTCAGGAAGGTGCTAGTTTCTCCATAATTAAACTCCAATTGGCGGCCATCTCTAATTTCCATTTGAATGAGAGTCCCACCTTTTCTTCTAAATTATGCAAAGCCTTTCTCAAAGGAGTCTTTCTTCTTAGATCTCCTATCAAAGATCCTTCCCCACCATGGGATTTAACTCTGGTATTGCAGTCTTTGACATAAAAGCCCTTTGAACCAGCTGATTCTTGTGATATTAAGTTTCTGTCTTGGAAGACATTTTTCTTGGTGGCTGTTACTTCTGCCAAGAGAGTTTCTGAGTTGCAGGATCTCAGCATTAAGTGCCCTTTTATAGTCTTCCACAAGGACAGGGTATCCCTTAGGACAAATCCTGCTTTCATTCCAAAGGTGGTTTCAGTTCGGAAGCTAACCTCAACCAATCTGTCCAGCTACCAGTGTTCTTCCCTAATTATTCTAATAAGGGGGAATACATTGCTTAGACATTCATAAGGCAGTTACATTTTTATCTTAAGAGAACTGAGGAATTTCAGAAGTTGAACCAGCTTTTCATGGCCTTTTCTCAGGCTAGAAAACATCTGGCAGTTGCTAAGGTAACCATTTTCAGATGGATTGCTAGCTGTATCTCCTACATTTATGATAGCAGGCATATGGAGCTATCCAGACCAGTTAAAGCCCACTCTACTAGGTCTGTGGCTACATCTTTGGCCTTCTTGGCTAAGCTTTCTTTGGATGAGATTTGTGCTGCTGCTACTTGGTCTAATCCTCACACCTTTGTTTCACACTATAAGTTGGATTTAGTGTCTAGGAACAGGGCTTCCTTTTCTTCCTCTGTGCTCAGGCATATCCTTCCCTGAGGCCACCCAGAGTTCATAGTAGCTGGTAACTGTGACCTATCCATGATGAATAATGACATGGATAGCATCAGATAGAGAGTTATGTACTTACCATAACTTGAAATCTGTGCTATGCAGTGTCATTATTCATCACATTCCTGCCCTCCATCTCGCTTCCTTCTAGGGACCTGGTAGAACTGGAAGGATGTTTCTTCTTGGGGAGAGTTAGTCTCCTGGGCAGGCGGTGCTGTTTTTTCTTTATCCAGCAAACTCAATCTGAGGGTTACAGGTCAGCAAGAGATTAAGAGAAGGGGAGGAGCTTGAACTCTGGATCTGTCCATCAGTTGCTGGCTTGGATCTGAGGTCAGATCAATGGCCCATCCGTGATGAATAATGACACTAGATAGCATGGATTCCAAGTTATGGTAAGTACATAACTCCTTTTTTCTCACATTAATACTCTTACCATTCATGGCACACTCAGGCAAAAATGGTTATCTACGCTACAATTAGTACATACCAGATAACATTTCTCTGCAGCATATCCATATCTCTTACATCAGCATTCCTTGTATGCAGAAGTCAAAATGTCCCTTCTCACAACATGCAAAGCATTTTCTTGGTTACATTACATATCTCGTTTTGCATTTATTAGTTTTCACTTACATTCTATATGGACTACATTCTATATGTGACTGATGCATTATTTTCTGCATTTAGTATTACAGTTTTTCCCACTTCTTCAGTCCGCTGTCCAAATTTAACCTAGAATTTTTATTTATTTATTTATTTTTATTTATTTACATTTGTTGACCAGGAGTGTCCGACTGGACGTAGGTCCATTTTCAGCAGAGGCCCAGGGAGAAAAGCTCCACAGTTAAAATAAACAGACAGTAGTTACATTAGATTACATAGCAATTAACAATTTGATTAACATAGCAATTAATTACAAACATATTTACAGATGAAGAACATAGTACATCAGTAGACAACTAGAATCTTTATCTGCGAAGTACATAACAGACATTAACAAATGTTACAATAAGAAGTTCCTGCTGTATAATAAGTACTAGGCTTATGAGCATCTGAGCTTGCTATAATCAAGGTAGTTAGTGGGGTGGAAAGAAAGGTAGTGGTTGGATGGGGTGGGTGATATTAGAGTGGGAGTTGCAAGGGCATAGCCAGCATGTTTCTAGGTGTGCTTTTAGTAAAGTTTTGAAGTGGGTGCATGATGGTATGGAGGTAATTGTGGGTGGGAGGGAGTTCCATAATTTGGCTATGGCACAAGAGAATAGTGCTTCACCAGCAGAGTTATTGGCTTTAGTGATCTGCAAGTGATTTTTGTTGCTGGATCTTAGTGGTCTGGTGGTGTGATAGGGTTGGAGTAGATCCTGGAGGGATGGGACATTTAGTGGATGGTTTACTGGTTTGTGGGCGAGTGAGAGTTGATACCATTGAAGGAGGTCAGGGTGTTCAAGCCAGCCCAGTTCAGCAAGTGAGAGACAGTGGTGACTACGGTAGGATGCCCCTGTGGTGAATTTGGTGATTTTGTTGTAGCAGGTCTCTAGCTTATTTAGATCGCATTGCCTTAGGTTGGTATGTATTGGAGAGGCATAAAGTAGGGTGGAGATAAGGTGGGAATTTGCTATTGAAATCTTTTCTGCTTTGGTGAGATGTTGCTTATTTCTGTATAACGTTCCTAGTTTTTTGTGGACTTTTTTAATGGTCATGGATATGTGAATGTCAAATTTTAGTTTATTGTCTATTTCCACTCCTAGCAATTTTGTGTGTTCAGTTGGGTATATAGTGGTGTTGTCTTTTGCTGTGATGTTAAAGTGAGAGTTGTTTTGAGTATGTTTGGTGGGTTGGAGGATGAGTAGTTTAGTTTTGTTTGGGTTGAGTATTAATTGGGCATCTGATAACCAAGTTTCAACAGAAGAAAAGGGTTCCTGTGTGACTTTTTGCAGTTTGGGTAGGGACTGGGCTGAGCAGATGATGGTTGAGTCATCTGCGTATTGTATGAGTGTGCCATGTTTGGTGGCAGAGGCTAGATTATTGGTGAAAACAGAGAAGAGTAGGAGTCCAAGGATGGATCCTTGGGGAACCCCCATGGAGACAGGTAGTTGGGGAGATATGTCATTCTGCCATACAACAGATTGTTGGCAGTCAGACAGGTAACTCTGAAACCAGTTGGTGACCGATTGAGAGAAGGATAAGTTACTGAGGACAGAGATGAGTTGTTTGTGTGGGACCATCTAGGAAAGTAGCAGAGGAGAGATAGCCATTGTTTTTATGCTGAAGGATAGTGTTAGTAAAGGAGAGTAAGGCAGTGGTGGTGCTGTGGTTTGGTCGGAAACCATGCTGAGTATTGGAAAGGAGGTTGTTAGTAAGGAGGTAGTCTGAGACCTGAGAGTGTATGCATCTCTCTAGTATTTTAGAGAGTGGATAATTTACTCACCATCTCACATTTCATTCTACTTTTTAACTCACATATGCACAGTAATATGTGAAAATATTCAATGTTGTCTTTAAGGAAATATAAATCTACTAGGTATTGTGAGTTATGTGATCCTGCTATCACAGGCAGTCTGTAGTAAAGCAGCTTTGTTAAAGCATCTCAACCCCAATGCCTCTTATTCATCTTGACCACATATATTCTTAGTTGATATATGGCGTTACCAGAATTAAAATTTACCATACTAGAATTGCTCTATTGATGTGCTCTGCATTTTTGCTGTTGGTGATGTTCCTGCAGAGAGACAGATTTTCCAGTGGGACTTCTACTGTATCACATTTATGGGTAATAGCATGCCAGCTCTAAAGATTTTATTTTATGATGCAAATATCTACCAAAAGTCTAACTTTTTTTCATATTTTTTTACATGTAAATGCATTTCTCACATAATAAGGTATTGAATATTCACTCAAAAGTATTTATTTTTCTGGTTCCACTGAAATGTTGATATTTTTAGTCACTTTTCTTTGTTTTTTTTTTTTTTTTGCTAAAAAATAAATTTCCATTATCAACATCTATGAATTTTCATGGAAACTTTCCTCAAAACTGCTGGAAACTGTAGTGCAAATGGACGTAATTAAAAAGCCATTATACAATGTTCCTTTATGTTGCAGGTAAGGAAGACATTAAAGTATTTTACCTCTAAAGTGAAACACACCCACACACACACACACACACACACACACACACACACACACACACACACACACACACACACACAATTTATATTGTGAAAGACAAGCTGTAGTCATCCTGCAAGCTGAAGAATTTATCATATATGAAGTGTTAATTTTTCACTAGAAATGTATACATTTGGGAGTCAACAGATGCTTATGTTATTAAACTAAAATAGAGAGTGAGTCTGTAATTCATCAATAATAGAATTCCTGTGGAATAAGAAATGATCAGTTTAAAGGAATATTATTATGAGAAGTAGATCAGACATTGGACATAGTGAATGACCATACCCCACAGCCTCTCAGTACAAGAAATCTGGACAAAGCCAGAAATAATGGATGGACAAAGGCCCAAAAATAGGGACAGATTTTAATTATTGCTCCTATAAAGCTAGAAAGTTGCTAGAATAACAGATTTTTGAATTATGTATTTTCTGAGGAACTTAAGTCTGAAACTCAAATGTCTGCCATTATTTAGTATTGTTCAATGACTTCAATCCTCAATGATTTTCCAGAAAACCACAAATTTTATTAAGAATATACCAAAAATATGAGGGGAAAATGTAGATATTCTGTAAAACTCTGGACAGTTGAGAGGTATATGAATAATGTTTGTAGAGTTAATGAACTTTCAAATATTCATCTTAAAACCATGACTGAGGAGTTGGAAGTTTGCAAAATAAGAGCTGCTAGTTAAAAAGCAATATGAATGAAGCCCCAGACTATTAAGCATAATAATAAATGAAAATGCAGGTACACTAGTAGATATAAACTGGCATAAACTATACTCAGTAGAAGCAATGTGGTTAGAATCAATATCTGTGGTGTCATTACCATTTTATGAAAGTCTATAAAATGTGAAATAAAGTGTTGCAGGAAGATATATTTTAGAGGCAAAGTGCAGTGTAAATCTAAAATGTTTTTAGACACAATTGAAGTGCATGCAATTAATTTAATAAAAGCTTCATGCAGTGGTAAAGTAACCAATTACTCCAACAACAACTACTGTATACATTCCAGTCAAGCTGCTGATTATAGGTTCATAGGTTGGTGCTAGGCTATCGGCCCTAGGGCCTATACAAGCCTAGCTATAACAATTCCCTGGCTATTTCTTCTCACAATATTTACTTCCCTGAACCCCTGTCTAGCAGGGTGACTGATGTGATCCCCAGGGTGAATTTCCTATCTCCCATCCAATCATCAAGGTTCCTTTTGAAGACGGCCAAAAAGGTGCTCCGCTTGACATGTATGGGCAGTCTATTCCAGAGCCTGGGGAGTCTCTGGGTCAGGAACCTATCCCTCCAGCATGTTTTGTTCATTGTGATGACAAGGTTTAGATCCCTGGAGCATGTGGCTCTGAGGGATTGGGATTTCTTTAAGTGTAGCATGTCCAACAGCTCTGGGTTTGACATGGCCTTGTATATTAAGCAGAAATCGCCTCTGAGTAGATGATATGCAACAGAACATAGCTGGAGATTTTTAGATGGTTAGCATAGGGCATCTGCTTTAGGCTTGTGATTCTTTTAGTGAGGTATTTCTGTGGCCTTTCCAGTTGTTGCAGATATCTTGAGAGGTACATACCAAATGAGTTGTTGTATTCTATAATGGGTCTAATGAGGGATGAGTACAGTGGGACAATGACCTCATTTTTTCTGGATGAAAAGCCCTTAGTGATGAGGTGTGCCACATAGAAGGATTTCCTGACTGTTGTGGCGATGTGGTTATTGAAGGTGAGACCACTGTCCACCTGTGTCCCTAAGTCTCTTATCACACTTTCAGTGTTTAGTGTACTGCCACCTATGTGGTATTTCATGGGTGCATCTTTTTCCCAAAGGGGATAACTATACATTTCTTGGCATTGACCAAGCATCTGTTTCTGTAAGGCCCTTTTGTAGAATATCCACATCATTTGGGGATTCAGTAATGGCTCCCAGTTTGCAGTCATCTGTGAGCTTTGTTAGCCAGAGTCCCTTAGTGTTGGCCTGTACTTCAGAGAAGTAGATGCCAAACAAGAGCTGTCCCAGGACTGAACCCTGAGGTACTCCACTTGTCACTTGTCTGGAGCTGGATTTGGAGTTGGCTACTTTTACAGTGTGGGTTCTGTCAGTAAGCCAGTTGGCAACCCATCGAGTGACATAGGGATTAATGCCCAGCTTAGTAAGTTTATCTATGATTCCACAGTGGGGGATGGTGTCAAAGGCCTTGGCTAGGTCCAGATAGGGTGTGTGGACCACCTTACCCTCATCCACAGCTCTGGAGAGTGATTCAAAAAAGTCAGGTTCAGGAGACAAGATTGGCCCTTCACAAACCCAAACTGGGTGGGGACCAGTATTTGAAGGTTGCCAATGTCTTTGTTTATAAGTTCCATAGTAATACATTCCATGGGCTTGCAGATCAGGTTCATCAGACTGATGGGGTGGTAGTTCCCTGGGTCCAATGTGGATCCCCCCTTGTGGAGTGGGATAACTGTAGCTGTGCGCCACTCAGTGGGCACGAAGCCTGAGGTGAGGCTATGATTAAACATGACACTTAGGTGAGGTGCCAGTTCATTTTGTAGTTCATGTAGTACACAGCCCGGGATGTTGCCTGGTCCCATGGATGCTGTATTCTTAGCTTTGAAGAGTGCGGTTTTTACCTGTGTGGCTGTTTACTGTAATTTGGCAATCTTTTGGTACTGAGATAGGCCCTTTAGGGGGTGAGAGGGGGTGAAGTTGGCACTGAATCGATGACAGCAAAGATACTTGACTAAAAGCATGTCAGTTGGATTCACATTAAATACTAGAGCTGAGTACAGTATATTGCTCTAATCTACTTTTAAGGTATTGACTTTAAATAATAAAGGTTCAAGTCAGAGCACAGAGTGTTGCCATATTCGTATCATAATTTAAAGCCTCTAGTCTGGCTAGATTCTGAGTACCAATGCAAAAAGCAAAGGCTGTTGTTCCAAGTAGTGTCACTGCAAACTCAGATAAAGCAACAAAATATTTTCTTTTGCAATACTTATCAAGCACTTGGTATGATGAAAAAAATCTGCATTTTGATATATGAAGCACAAGGCACAATGGAAAGAATTCATACTGTATAGTTATATAGTGGCTTGGCTTCTACAGACTGCAACAGAGTCTGACACTGCTGAATAAGCACACGATGAGAACATGTATCATAAAAAGCAGTCACAGAGGTATTCAGTATGGATGCTTGAGTAATATTGGGTTAATGCAGAACAGATGTTAGCCATTGAATCAAATGTTCTGATTAATGAATGGTAAGTACAGTACAGATACATTATATTTGTAATGAAGAAGAAGATATATCAAATAGGTTATAACAAAACAGGCTCTGGTATTAGTACTTCTTTGCAAGTTCAGAAACACAGGTGTGTTTTGCAGAGTACTGATGACATTTTGCTGAAATATTTTGATTTATTTGAAGGGCTGGTTATCTATAAGTTAATTAACACATGAAATTTCCCCCTGAAAGGCTACACAAGTGGATCAAGCCCTGAGAAGAGTTCAAGTTTTACTCAGAGCCAGAACTGAACAAGAATTAAATTGCATAAAGTGTATGGGAGTCAGATTAAACAAAATGAACAAACTGAACACTGGAAAGCAGGACAAATTAAGCTGAGACATAAACAAGTCCATCAAAATGGATACTATCCACATTAGACACTTGCAGAGGTAATATTCATTATTTATAATGCTGCATTATTCTCTGTACATAATGCTAACCAAGGGTTCTGGCAAATTATGCTGGATGAAACTTGTTCCAACTCAATACCTTTAATACATCTCTTGAAAATATAGATTTCTTTGGTTACTATTTGTCTTTTTGTTATTTCCACAGGTATTCCATACAGCTGTAGCAAGTATAGTTGAGAGACTGGATAGAAAAATCAATATACTTAATATTCTAATTTGGGATGCTACAAAACATGAGTACGAAACTAAAAGACTTAAAGTCAAACAAAATAAAATAAATTTGTATGACTTCTTTCTTTATAAGGGCTTGAGTGTACTGCTGACAAAGTAAATGCAATTGTAAATATGCGAAAACCTCATGATAAATCATTTCTTATTTCTTAGGTATGGTACATTATCTTTCCAACATTATCTGCAGCTACTCAGGTATGACAATACTCTCATTGCATTGATCAACAGAGTGAAAGAAAAGCTTTGACACCTACACTTAAGTTCTCTGAATTGCAAAAACACAACTCTGTCAGTAGATGTTAGTCAGCAAATTCTTGGTGCAGCACTGTTGCATGAGGGTAGACTAATAGCTATTGGATCCAGTGCTTTAACTGATGCTCAAGCATGCTATCCTCAAACAGACAAATCAATACTAGCCATAGTTTTAGTCAAACGTCTGTGAATATATGGTAATAGAATTATTGTGGAGTCAGACAATAAACCACCTCACAACATAATTAAAATGCTTTTGCACAACACATTTGTAAGACCTTAAAAAAATACTACTATCTTTGCAAAAAGTAGATCCTCAAGTTCATATAAGAATGGCTAGCTGATATCCTGAGCACAGCGCAATGTATGAATAAAAGGAATAAAAGGTAGATTTATTTGAGAAAATTTTAGAAGTAATAGCTGAAAGGCTGCATAAGTGAAAGACATGGCAAAAATGACTTTGAAATTCATTTGTTGTGTGATACGGTCTTGCAAGGATGGTCAAATAATGCAAAGGTACAACATTTAGTCATTAGACTTTACTTTCCCTATTGAGATGAGCAATCAGATATTCATGACTTATTATTTTTGTGCAACAGAGTTATCATTCCTTCTTAGTTCTGTGAAAGTATGCTAAATAAAGTAAGAGTCATGTTTTGACATGAGCAGATGTAAAAACTTTGATTGATATTTATACCCATTTGCAAAGTATGCAAAATGACCGCAAACAGTTTTACTATACTTAGCAAGACTAATAAAAAATAGTGAGGTGAAAGGAAAAAACAAATGAAGTATCCAGAAAAACAAATAAAAAATGCTCAAAAAGCAATAGCATGAACAGCACAAGAAAAAACACTCGATTCAAAAGAACCGTTACTATAAACCATCATCATCATAAAACATTTTTATCTTTTTTTTAATTAAATCACTTAGTACTGAAAACATCAAAATGTTAACATGTTTGCTTTTTAATTGTCCAAACATTGGTTCAGTACATTAAGAATAATTGTTGTTTTAAAAATTTTAACAATAAATTATTTAACTCATTGGATAAAAAACTTTTTTTTAAACATTATTTTATGTTTAAATTTACTTTTTGTAATTAAAGTAAAGATTTATTTTTATTTTAGATTATATTTTTTAACCTTGGCTTGTGAAGATTGTGTAGAACAATTCAGTTCCACCAAATGAACTTAGTAAATTAATGGTCCAACATGATTGGCTTTCAGTACCCATGAATTATGATTAAAAAACATATAAAAGCATTTTTTACTTTAAGATGTTTAAAGATGGATGTTAACATGATAAAACGAAAGCAGTGATAGATGCTATTGCTTTTGTATTTCTAGACCCGTCTCCTTTCTTTGTGAGTGTTTTTTTTTTAGTGCTTATTAAATTTTTTTTTTCCTTTGGGCATCGATTTATTTGTGCTTGGTGGATACTTCATTTAGCAAGACTAATCAGATTCATGGACTCTTTGCAGTTTAGAAATGCTCTGGATAGTGTGGTTTAAAGTGGGATACAAAACTGAGGTACTTCATGGGAGAGGGCTAAGCAAATGATCTTTTTGGCATTTTAGCCTATTAAAATATGTACATAGTTAGGGGATTATTGAACACCCAAACCATGCAAGTATGCAGAAGAGTAGGGTTTCAAACGTACATTCTTGTGGTGCACACCTATGCCTTTCAATGATGGGAATCTTGCAGGGTGAATTGAAGCCATTTCACTTGCACAGATAGCTGATGCAGGTAAGCTGTGTTGTGCATGAAAAATAGTGTATACATTGGTATGTTGATGTGCAAGTTGTGTGTGTGTGTGTGTGTGTGTGTGTGTGTGTGTGTGTGTGTGTGTGTGTGTGTGTGTGTGTGTGTGTGTGTGTGTGTGTGCGTGTGTGTGTGTGTGCGTGCGTGTGTGTGTGTGTGTCAGTGTGTGTGCGTGTGCTTGTGTGTTCACAAACCCTGGGTCAATATGCAAGCATCATACCTCTCAAGTGTACCTCATAATGACGAACATTCCTCATTTTTAGTTTTAAACTGCCATACTGAAAGGGTCTGACACACATTTAGTGTTAAGAATTTTTTAACTGATAACCATGATAAATAGTACTGAATCATATTAATTCATCAAAATAACCTTTTATAAGTATAAATTAACACATTTTAACCATCTTGTGAGCTTCCTAGTTAAATTTGTTACTGAGCAGTTAGTAAGTGTTCCATATTTTGCCCATTTGTTTCACATTATGAGAAGTAATGCTCCACATTCTGGAGATAGAAGATTGAGAGCTCTGGCAAGTATGTCTGTCAGTGTCTGTCTATGGGTGGCTACTGTGAGTGTGTGTGTCTGTGTGTCTTTGTACTAGGGTGGGTGTCAATGCCCATGTGTCTCCCTCTTGGCACCTGTGCTACAGTACAACTGGTAGGTGCTGTGCTATTTAGTTGTTCCAACTGCCGAGTAGAAAGATTCATAGCCATACAAATTTTCTGGGTAGTGCTATGTTGCCTTTTAAGGAATCTGGATAACTATAAATCAATACACTGTGGTCCACATTAGCTTATGGGTGCAAGATGATTTGTGCTGTGTGCTTTTGACTAGGCTTACTGTCATCCTTGTGATGTTATGTATTTGGTCTCGATGCATGAAAATATAGAGCAAATAGTATAAAATGGTGAAGTATGTTGCATATATAGAAATCAAAATCAGAAACAGTAGATGATACATGAGAACGCTCCCTCTTAACCTTAGCTGAATGTGGAAGATGACTTATTGCCTTGCATGGATTCACTTTTTCTCCTTTTTGTAGACTTTTATTCAAAATTCTCTCAGACTATGCAATTTTGTGGCATAGGTTGAATTTTGTTGTCATTGCACTAAAGACAGTGCTCTGATGTCAATTTTCATTAATTCCTCAACAATTAGGTTCAGATCTGATCCTCGGATCTCCTTCTGCTGTTACTAAAGCTCATGAACCCCAGAAACTCTCAAGCGCCTCCATTTTCCATAATGCACCAACCCTAACATTCCTCAGATCTTGTTTGCTGCTTTTTGAATTCAGATAAGTGAATTTTCCTTCTATAACTATTGGTATTATTTTCTTTATTTTTTGTACCTCCCTTTCTATACTTTTGAGTGTACCTGTTGCTGGTATTTCAATTTTTTATACCCTTTTTTAGGGTAATCTTTCTACCATTGTTGGTATTTTCTGTCTTAAAAAAAAACCTTTCTTACCTTTCTTCTTTTATTAGCATAGGAATAATGTCTGAGAAAGCCCCTTTGCATTTTAAAAATTGTTCAGAATATGGACATAAAATTCCATGTTCTGATTCTCACGCATTATACATGTATTGTTTATGCCCTCAGCACTGCAATGTTGAATGCAAAATTTGTCAGGCATTTAATCCTAGGGCTTGGCTGATTGGAAGAATAAATTAATATTAAAATGACTTCTTCCTTCTTTTTCTGAAGCTTTATCTGGGGTTCAACCTCCAGCTAAACATAAGGCAAAAGAGTCTTCCAAGCCTTCTGGATCCCCTACACAATCCTCAGATCCTACCACTGAACCATCAAGGAAAAAGGCCAGATCCAAAAGCTACTCTTGCTTCGGCATCAGACAGTAAGTCAGCTTCATCAGATCCAACCTTCTCGGATCCATAGCTGTTACCAAGGACAACATGCTCCCCCTCTCTGAATCCATTGCCAGCATGTGTACCTTCTCACTTCCTGGATATATGTCAATGCTCAAAATCTCCTTCACTGGCATCTTCTCATTCTTTCAGGAGTCTCACCAAGGCAGATGTGGACAGGATGATGAGGAAGTTCCTCGCCACACATACACAGATGGGAGTTATTCCAGCTCCTACCCTATTGGGTCAGGAAGCCCTTATAAGCACTACACCTCCCTTTTTGGAGCCTTCACTGATCTGACCAGTCATTTTGGTGCCCTTAGTTCAAAGTCTTCCAGAACTATCAACTTTGGATCCAAAGATATTAGTCTGTCCGGATCTGAGGCTTACTCTGAGAGCTCTAGCTCCTACTGTTTCGGATCTGGATGACTCTCAGAGCCAGCGTGTCCCTCTCGTGTCCAAGGTGTTAGTCAACTCCAAAGTTTTCGGAGCTGTGTCTGCCCCTTGGAGCTTCAGCACTGGATAGCCTGGTTGCAATCTCTGCCTCGGGTAGGTTGCCTTCGGGGCAGGGGGAGCCGAGGGGTCAGAAGCTTGGCTTCTCAGCTCCATCAGCTTCCTTCTCCCTGGAGCTGTCTGCCTTTGAGCTAGTGGTGAGGGTGTTTTCTGCTCCTGCAGGACATATTGTTCTTCCCCCCTTGGATCATCCATCTGGATTCCACATGTGTTTGTGTGCTAAGCCTCATTATCCTGGTTCACAGGGACAGCCTACCTAAAGTCTGTAGGATTCCCAGCAGGGTATTACCATTTCTTCCAATACCTCTCTGGAACATCCCACCAAATAGGTCCCTAGGATGAGGAAGTGCAAGAGGAGGCACTTGGATTCCCTTCAGGAATCTATCACTGAAGGCACTAATTTTGATGAAGGGGAAGGGTCCCCCAGATCACCACCTGAAGACATCTCCTTTGGAAGCATTCTTGAAATCCTAAAGCAAAGAGGTGGTTGGTCAGTCCAAAACCCTTCCTTGGAGGAGACAGTGTTCTAGGAGGCTTTTAGGTCTAGCCTATCTACCAACTGGGTGATTCCACCCACTGGCAAGCTCATTGATTTGGTCTCTCGGTGGGTGTGGAAGGAACTGGCCAAAGTTGAGCCAATCCTGAAGAGACCAGATCAGATTATGGCACCATCAGTAGGTAGGGAATTTTGGAGCAAGGGAGTGCCAGTAGATGTCATGGTTGTGGCAGCAGCCACTAAAAATGAACTTGAAGAACAGACTGCCTCTGTCCATCCCTCTAACGGGGAGTCTAGGGCAATAGACAGATTTGGAAAGTATGTGTATGCTTCAGTGTGACATTTCCTCTCAGATTGCTGAACTACCCAACTTATTTCACAAGACTTCAAGGGAATTTGATAAAAGGACTATCAAATTCTCTTTCAGGAACCACTATCACTGCTGAGGATCAGGCTTCTGTGCCATCTCAGTTGGCTACCCTATTATCGATTTCTAACTCATCCATGAGGCTTATCTCACATGCAGCTGAAGGTTCCTCAAGGGCAGCAGGTTCAGGCATATCCATAATATTTATGCTTGGATGCACTTGTCTGATTTTTTTGGAGCCCTTCAAGTCCTTGTTCATCAATGCTTCTTTTGACGACAGTTCTCTGTTTGGCTCGAAGGTGAAGGACACACTCTTCAGGTACGAGAAGGATAGAAAGACCCTTTCTGCAGTGGGTGTATGTTTTTTGACTCCTCAAATGACCTTCTCAAGGAACGAGTGAGGTGGTCAAAAGATGTGGTTCAGGAAGTCCCAGTGTCCTTTCCAAGATCCAGGTGAAGAGAGTTCCCCAGAGGCGAAGGGTGGGGTCTCAAATGGGAAATGCTGCCTTCGCAGCAGAGGAAGCCTGCAGAACCAGGGGTCCAGAGATTCTTTTTCTGATAGACCCTATTAGTGCTCTTGAAAGGAGGCCTGATTGTCCCACTCTGGAGGCAGTCAGGGGTCACTGATCTCTGCACCAAAGAGCCTGGCTAGAAATCACAAAAGATACTTGGGTTCAGAAGATTATATCCAGAGGTTATATAATTCCCTTTTTTTCTTCCACCTCCATCTCTATACAAACTTCATGATGTACCACCTAGTCAGAGGAAAGCAGCAATAGAAATCTAAAAGCTGCTAGAAAAAGTAGTCGTCCAAGAAGTCCCACCAGACCAAATAGAATCCGGAACTTACTCAAGATTTTTTTAGTACCAAAGAAAACAGGGGACTTGACACCAATTTTGGATCTCAGTGTCTTGAACAAGTCAGTACAACACACAAAGTTTTGGATGGTTATGGTTCAGTACATTCTGCCCTTTTTGAGCAAGGATGATTGGATGTGCTCAACAGACCTTCAGGCTATGTACTATTATATAAAAATTAACATAAAATCCAGAAGGTATCTACGCTTCCAACTGGGAGCCACTCACTATCAGTTTAGGGCACTGCCCTTTGGCCTCACCACAACCCCCAGGCTGTTCACCAAATGCATGGAAGTGGAAGCAGCTCACTTGAGACTACAGGGATTCTGGGTGTTTCAGTATTTAGACGACTGGCTCATTACTGCCCCAACCAGGCATCTAGTACTACAAGCTTGGGATCGGGTGCTCTAGATGTGCTCCAACCTGGGGATAACTATAAACTACAACAAGTCTCATTTGGAACCATCTCAGACTCTGGAGTTTATAGGAGCAGCATTCAATATGGAATCAATGACAGCTTCCCTTTCACTCTCAAAGTTCTAACTATCAGATAAAAGGTCAAGAAAATAATCTTCAGTGCCACAATTTCAGCTTGATTGATTCTACAAGCCCTAGGATCAATGTCAGCAGCTAAAATTCTAGTTCCCCTTGCAAGATTTCATATGAGAATTCTTCAGTGGATACTGTCAACATAATGGTCAGTTCTTTATCACCCCATGTCGGCACAGATATAACTAGCCAATGTATGCAAGAATACATATGACTATGGTTATGAAATATGTTTGGTGGTGGATTCAATCAGATCAACTTTTACAAGGTTGACCCTTCATTCTCCCTTAACCCAAGGCTATAGTGACCATGGATGCATCCCAGATTAGGGGGGGACATCCTGGGAAAGACAGTCCAAGGCACTTGGTCCCCCCAAGAGGCCAAAACACATATCAATGTTCTGAAAATGAGAGCAGTGCTGTTAGCATTGCAGGCATTTCAATACTCTCTCTCTTTTGGGACAATTGCGATTCAAACAGCAACATGTCAGTAGTTTGGTACATCAACAAACAAGGGGGAAACCAGGTCTTATCCCTTGTGTTGAGAAGCCACCAGGGTTTGGCAATTGGTGATCTCATCCATCCACTTTCTAATAGCAATGCACATTCTGGGGAAGTCTAATGTAATAGCAGATAAACTGAGCAGGTCCATTTTACTACCTCACAAATGGTCTCTCAACAACAAAGTGACAGATATAATTTTCAGTCAATGGGGCCAGCCTTGTTGCAGTTTTTTGCATCTCCTCTAAACAAGTGCAGCAACTTCTTCACTCTAATCCCCCCACAGGGGGAATCACTGAGAGATGCTCTTCTCCATGACTGGCCCCATGGTCTTCTCTATGAGTATCCTCTGATTCCCCTAATTCCCAAATTTCTACAGAAAGCTGCCCAGTTGAAGAGCACGGTTGTCTTCATTGCACCTTTCCGGCCTCAACAGATTTGGTTCCCCTTTCATGGTTTCTCCAATTCCCTTGATAGCCAGACAACTGATGCTCTCTTCCCCTGTTCATCACATGCTTTTAGCTTCAGCTAAGGCTTCCACAAGAAATCTTTACAGGAGCAAATGGAAAGGGCTTACCTTTTGGTCACAGCAAAAACACACTGACCCTTTTTCAGCTCCAATACAAAGTGTCTTAGAACTTTTGTCAACAATTTTTGATGAGGGAGATAGCTCCTCAACAATTAAAGTCCAGTTAGCAGCAATTTCTAATTTTCACACTGGATTTGACAATTCTTCCTTAGCTTCATCTAAACTTTGTAAAGCCTTTTTAAGGGGTGTCATCTTGCTGAGACCACCTTACAAAGATCCTACTATTCTTGACCTGGAAAACTGTTTTTCTAGTGGCCATTACTTCTGCTAGAAAAATCTCAGAGCTTCAGGCTTTATCATCTAAACCTCCTTACTTGATTTTTCGTTAGGACAGACTGACATTACATACTAATGCTTCTTTCCTTCCTAAAGTGCTGTCAGAATCCAATATCAATCAGTCAATTCATTTACCACTTCTCTTTCCAAAATGTTCAAACAAAGGTGAATATAGGTTATGTTTACTGGATGTTCAAAGACAATTACATTTTTTATTTACATAGAATGAAATAAATCAGAAAAACAGACAGATTGTATCCTTTGCAGATTCAAAATTAGGCAAACCAGTTGCAAAGGTCACTTTAGCCAAATGGTTGATGTATTGTATAATGTTTATTTACAACAACCTGGCCATAAGCTTATCAAAACCTATAAGAGCACATTTTACAAGATCTGTAGCAACTTCCACGGTATTTCTTTTTAAATCTTACATGGATGATATATGTGCAGCTGCAACCTGGACAAATCCTCACACCTTTATCACTCATTACAAATTTGATCTGGTCTCTAGGGGAAGAGCAGCTTTTGGCTCAACTGTGCTCAGGAACATACTTCCTTAGAGTCCATCTGAGAAATTAGGTAGCTGGGGACTCTGTCCCAATTATTCAGGAATGAATGAAAACTGACATCAGATAAAGAAGCTATGCACTCACCATAACTTTCCATATGTGTTGTCCATTTTCATATGACGAAAAATACACTGCACTTTCTCCAACCCATCCAGGTAGAGGGCTATACCCCCCTAACTAAATATACCAACTCCAGTGGCCATCTTGTTACTTACCATGGGAAAAGTTTCAGCAATGACCTAGTTTGTTAAACTGAAGATGTTATGTTGTCCAGTCATGCCTTAATTCTTGCTTGTTGGGTTCGGAACTTGGCCTAATACAAAAGCTCGAGAGCTTCCACTGGCTCGAGGCTAACCCCTATCCCATGATGCACCGGGTAAGTTACCCAGATCTTGTTTGCTGCTCAAGCGACCGGGATATCTTCTGACTGGCTCATTGGCTAAGTAATATTTAATATACTTTTTTCAACAGTTTTCGGATAAAACCTTTTTCTTTAGTGTGCGATAGAGTTAGATAACCCCATTTGTAATCTTTAGTGTGTGTTTTACCCTCTTGTTCTTGTGTGAGACCCATTTAAGTTAGACAGCTCTTGGTGGCCTGTTTAACTTAGAGGGCTGCTCCCCCTCCCCATGTTATTAGTTTTTGTTTTCTTATCTGGAGAATCCATTTAAGTTGGAGGATTCCTTTCTGGATACTTATCTCAGTTTTTCAGAGAATTGTTAATGCATAAGTCTAGAAGTGTAGTTATATTAGCTGAATAGCTATAGTGTTTCTTTTAGATAGTGTGTTTGAAATAGTTAATTCAGTCCTTTGGTGGTTTTGCAACCTTTCCCTTAAAACCATTGCAGTGTGTTGGTCATTTGTTCTTGCTTAGTGTGACTGTAGTTAGTAGACTCCATTGTGTGTCAGAGCCATTTTTTAAATTTTTTTCTATTATATTTACAAGTTTAGAAGTGTTGTTAGCTTAGTTAAGTTTATTGCTATCCTTTTCCTGGTTAACTATGTCAAAAGAAAAAGACAAGGACCCAAAAGAACTGAGGCAATCAGGGTTTAAGAAATGTAATAAGTGTACACAAAAAAATGTCTCTTACGGATGGACAGATGGACTGTGTGTATTGTCTTGGTGCCATCCATTTGCAAGGCCCTTGTACAATTTGCCAAGGTTTCAGTAACAGGGTTCTTCAAGACATAAGAAATAAATTAATAGTGAGAGGTTTGTTAAAAGGTCCTTTCCAGGAGTCATTAGAGGGTTCTCAGAGCTCCAAGCCTACTTCTCCCTCTACTTCCCATTCAAAAGGATCCAAAAGACCTGCCATTGAGACTCCAGCTTCACAGCCACCTAAAAAAATTACCACATTGGAACTGAGGACTCATGGTTCTGATAAGTCAAAGTCAAACTCTTCAGCTCCATCTGTGTCCACTGAGTCGGTAGAGTTTTCGATTATAACCCAGTCTCCTATTTTGGAGCTGATCACTCCAACTTTGAGATCACCCATTTTGGAGAGGGGTAAATCTCCTTCTTTATCCTCCCATTCCTCCAGAAGTTTATCTGATGACTATGTGGAGCGGGTGGTGAAGATACTGCTTCGAACACCGGCACCTGCAAAAATTTTATTGTCACCGACCCCAAAGGAATCAGTACCGGCCAAAGCACCATCTTCAATTCCTCCTCCAACCCAGTTTGGTCAGAGCCAGGGATTGTGGGTCCGATAGTAGTGGAACCATTAAAACTGGGACCTCCTTTAGGATCATCAGTTCCGGCATCTGCTCAGACCTCTTTGGGTCCATCTGATTTCGAGGGGTCTGGTAGCCAACGCTCACCCATTGAGTCTGGGGAGGGAGTCGGCGAGGACAGTTGTCCGATCCTACTCTACCCCTCGGTGTCTCGGTAAAGTTGAGCTCAGCTCCTACATCGGCTTTGGACCCACCAGCTCTGCCTTGCAGCCGGTCCTCTGCCTCTCTGGAGTGGGGGAACTCTTCAGGGCAGAGCGAGGGGGCTTTTGAACTAATGGAGAGGGTGTTGTCACCCCAGACAGCTCCACTCTTGGGCCCAGTTTCTCTTCCCTCCCAGGCGCCAGTGTTGGTCTCATCGTCACCTCCTACCCCCAAGCATAGAGACCCAGAACCTCAGGAAGCCCCTGCGGGTGGCATTATCTCCCCTGAAACTTCACCAGAGTATCCTTCTGAGGAAGTCCCTCAGAAGAGACTGTTCAGGAGGAAGCACATAGACTTCCCTGAGTCTGTCACATCAGATACAGATCTGGATGATTTAGAAGCGTCCCCACAGTCCCCCTCTGAGGATGTCTCATTTGCTGACATCCTTGAGATCCTGAAACAGAGAGGTGGCTGGAAGCCCACCAACCCTTCAGAGGATGAATCGGTATACCTGGAAGCTTTTGGGTTTCACCTTTCCACCTCTTGGGTGACTCCCCCTTACGACCAATTGCTTAATGTTATATCTTGTAAGGCCGGGACTTCCCCTGATACAGTGGACCTTGTTCTGTGGAGGCCCAATAAATTTATCACTGCCCCTACTGAGAAAGAGTTCATAACCAAGGGCATCCCTGTAGATGCGGTGGTGGTGGCATCGGCCACTAAGAAGGAGTTATCGGAAACCTCCTTATCTGTTCACCCTCCCAATAAAGATGCATGGACTATGGACAGATATGGAAAATGTGCTTTTTCTTCAGCATCTTTACCCTACGATCACTGAATTTCCTGAGGCTTCAAAGAGATCTCCTTAAAGAGCTAGGAGATACTCTTCAGGGTACTGTAGCTCCGGGGACCGCGGACAACATTTCCTCACAGCTCTCCACCCTCAACTCAGTTGTCAACTCATCCATGAGACTGATTTCATATACAGCTGATGGAGTGAGCAGGGCAGCAGTGACAGGAATTTCCCTAAGGAGATATTCCTGGATGCATCTTTGCAACTTTGCTGAACCCTACCAGTCTTCCTTCACCAATACCCCCTTTGATGATTTGGGGCTTTGATGAATGTTCTACAGCTGAGGAATAGGCTCATTAGTATAAGGGATAGGTTGCTGGTTACAGGAGCAGGACCAGGAAGGAAATATTGTCCATTCTGATTCCATTGTATTAGAGGGTTTATGAACCAGACAGGACTTTTGTATGCCGTTCTCTGATGCACAAAGCCCTGTGGCATCAATTATGTGTTCTAAGTATTTTATGAATATTGTCCTAAATGTCAAGATCAGGGTATAATGATTAGTCCAACAGAACTTTGCAACTCATCCTTGCAGACATTTGCCACACCGGCCTTTACTGTGCAGACACCTTTGACGTCTATGGTGCTGCCTTTGTCGGCACAGATAACCTTGACACCATTCTCCTTGGTGCAGACACCCTCAGTTCCGGGCTCTGCAAGGACTAAGTATTCTCCTTCCTTGGATCCATTTGTTGGAAACCAATATAGCCCTTTTCTAAAAAGGCCAGAATCGCCTTCAGGTTTCTCTATGAGGTCGACTAGGAGCCTCTCAGAACAAGATATGTTGCGGCTTGTCGATCAGTTGCTTGTGGCCAGGGGTCTCCCTCAACCATCTAAAGCTATGTTTCCTCTTCCAGGTGACTGCATTTCTCCATAGACTCCAATGTACACTCCTCCTTCAACTTCCATGGAAGCATCAAAGCCTCTTCCTCTGACAGCAGCTTCCTTTTCTCCGACCCCAATGGTGGACCTCACTTTGAAGCCGGAGTCATCCTTGTGGCCTTCGGTGCACTGGGCATCGGGCTTTTCTCAGTCTAGTGGCTGTGCCATAGGGGGAGGGCATTCTTGGTTCCAAGCCAATTTATTCTATGGCACCCTCCAGGAATCTTCCTTCTCTCATGCTCCACAGCCCTCTTGAGGCTCCTGGTCTGGGGGTCAGCTTGTCGGAGCAGGGTGTGACCCCAGTTCTAAGGTTGTAGTGCTTGGTTGCGGGCTACCATCCCTCTTCGGGTGGTCTGGCCTTCCAGGCCATGGAGAGGGCGCTTTTCTCTGCTGGCAAACCTTCCATGTCGGAGTCCTACCCCCTCTGTGCCACAACTGTCACAAGCCACAACCACCGGACACTGGGCACAAGGACATCAGCTTTCTCCCCCTCAGGAAACCCCCTCTTTGCAATCTTTCCCAGAGCTCCCCACGGAGGAAGTCCCTTGCAAGGTTTTGTGCAATTGGAAGCACATGGATTCCACAGAGGAGACTTTGACTGAAGATATGGACTTTGATGATGGGAAAGGGTCCCCACTGTCACCTGATGATGGGAAGGGTCCCCACGGTCACCCTCTGATGAGGTGTCCTTTGGTGACATCCTCGAGATCCTAAGACAGAGGGGTGACTGGAAGTCCTCCAATCCTTCCTCAGAGGAATCCGTATTCCTGCAGACCTTTCATGCCTGGTGCCCTACCTCCTGGGTTACCCTGCCGGCTGATGAGCTTGTCCAACTCATCCTCCAGCATGCATGGAAGGCTCCTGATACCCTGGAAGCTATACCATAGAGGCCTGACAAGATTTTATCTCCCCCAGCTGAGCATCCCCATTGTTCAAAAGGTCTTAAAGTATATGCCATGGTAGTGGCAGCTGCAACCAAAAAAGACTTGGAAGAAGACAGCCAGACTGTCCATCCACCCAACAAGGAGTCCCAGGTGATAGGCAGACTTGGGAAGCATGTGTTTACTTCATCGACCTTTGCTGTAAGGTCCTTGAACTACTTGGCACACTTTACAAGGCTCTAGAGGGACCTTATCAACCAACTCTCTGAAACCTTGGCAGGAGCTGTTTCTGATGAGGTCTGTGACAATGTAGCTTCTCAGATAGTGACCCTAGAATCCATATCCAATTCTTCCATGTGCCTTATTTCACACACAATGGAAGGAGTGGCTAGAGTGGCAGGCGCAGGTATAGTCACGAGACAACATGCCTGGATACACCTTTGCGACTTTGTGGACTCCTTTAAGGCTTCCTTTATGAACACCCCCATTGAGGCCACTTCATTGTTTGGCCCTAAGATTAAAGATATGCTAGCAAGGTGCAAACAAAATGGCAAGACCCTATCTGTCGTTGGTGTCCAACACTTCATTCCTCAACTATTCTACTCCAGAAATCCGTGGAGTGGGAAGATGTAGCACAAAATAATCACAGGGCTCTTTCCATGATGCACGTGCTGAGTTCTCCCGTAGAGGCAGAGAGGGAAACTCCAATAGAAGATGCCCCTTTTGGGGCAGGGGAGGTCCATGAAACTGGGGTTCCAGAGATTCTTTCTCTGGACAATCCTACCAGCGCTCCTGAAGCGTTGCCCAATTGCTCACCTCTGGAAGCGGTTGGGGGTAATTTTTCCTTGTACCCCACTGCCTGGTGAAACATAAATACTGATTCTTGAGTACAACGGATAATATCCAGAGGCTATCACATCCCTTTCCTTCTCTGTCCCACCTCATCCAAAGACTTACCCGATGTCCCACTCAGTCAAAGGGAAGCAGCAGCACATGAAATCCGAAAGCTGCTACAAAAAAAGAGTCATCCAAACAGTCCCCCCAGACCAGATAGGATCTGTTTTTTACTCAAGGTTCTTTTTAGTGCCAAAAAAGACAGGGGACTGGAGACCAATTGTGGATCTCAGCACACTGAACAAATTTGTAAAAACAGAGAAATTCAGGATAGTCACAGTTCAGTCTATCCTTCCTCTTCTGGAAGAAGATGATTGGATGTGCTCTGTAGATCTTCAGGATGTGTATTACCATATAAAAATGGACAAGCACTCAAGAAGATACCTCTGCTTCTGCATAAGAGCTAGTCACTACCAATTTTAAGCACTGCTCTTTGGTCTCTCTACAGCCCCCAGAGTGTTCACCAAATGCATGGCAGTGGTCATTGCTCACCTGCGACTTCAAGGATTCCAGGCATTTCCATATCTAGATGACTGGCTCCTCACCACCCCCACAAGCGCCTACTGGAAGAAGCCCTAGACTACACTCTTCTCACAGCACAAATCCTGGGGATCCCTATAAACTGAGAGAAGTCCAACACGACCCCAACACAATCTTTAGAATTCATCGAGGTTTTGTTGAACACAAGGAATTGCACAGCATCTCTTCTGGATCACAGACTTCAAAGAATAAGACAACAGGTTCACCACAAATCATCTGCTTGGTCCATACTCCATCTCTTGGGGTCAATGGCAGCCTTAATCAACATTGTTCCTCTGGCCAGATTCCACATGAGACTTCTCCAGTGGTTACTTCTCACTCAGTGGTACCCTCTACAACATCTTTTGTCCTTTCAGATAAGTGTAACTCAGAGATATAAGCAAGATTTACTCAGGTGGCCGTCTCAAAATCCCCAACAATGGTCTCGCCCTTTCAGCCCCCATCAGCCAAAAGCCACGGTGATCACTGATGCCTCCCTGATGGGGTGGGTGGGGGAGGGGCTATGTCAGGGAAACTTGGTCCAAGGCACCTGGTTGGAGACAGAGGCCCATTTGCATATCATTTTCCTAGAACTGAGGGCAGTGCTATTAGCATTGCAAGCATTCCACTCCATCCTTCCATCAGGGACTACTGCAATCCAATCAGACAACATGTCAGTGGTCTGGTACATCAACAAGCAAGGGAGCACCAGATCTTATCCATTATGTCGAGAGGCCTTGAGAATAATGGGCGCTAGCTTCCAACTGCTTTCTAATTGCAATGCACATTCCTGGGAGCTCCAATGTGATTGCGGACAAATTGAGCAGGTGCATTCTACAACCTCATGAGTGGTCCCTCAACCCTGTGATAGCGGCAAGAATTTTCAACCACTGGGGCCAGCCTTGCTGCAATCTATTCGCCTCACCAACCAACTACAAGTACAGCAACTTCTTTGCCCTGATCCCCCTCAGGGACAGTTACTGAGAGACACTCTAGTCCACGCTTGGCCCTCAGGTCTGCTTTATGCTTATCCTCCTCTTCCCCTCATCTCTCAGTTTCTGAAGAAAGCACAGCAGTTGAAGAGCAAAGTGATCCTCATTGCTCCATATTGGCCTCGACAAGTTTGGTTCCCCTTCCTCTGGCCTCACCTGCTAGATCGACCATGGATCCTCAATCCATCCCCAACGTTGATCTCCCATCTGCAGGGTCTGACTCACCCCAATCTAACAAGCCTGAAGCTGCCAGCTTGGTTTCTCCACTTCCTATGATTGCCAGGCAAGATAACCTCTCTTCCCCAGTGCACAATATTTTTATTGCATCTCATAAATCTTCCACCAGGCTAATCTATCTCAGCAAATGGAAAAGGTTTTCCTTATTGGCAGTGAATAAACAATTGGACCCCTTGTTAGCCTCAGTTTTGGTGGTTTTAGATTGCTTATCACATCTTTTTCAGTCTGGGGTGTCACCCTCTACTGTTCGTGTTCATTTAGCTGCCAT
The DNA here is from genome assembly GCF_019279795.1 of Protopterus annectens. Classification (NCBI taxonomy): domain Eukaryota; kingdom Metazoa; phylum Chordata; order Ceratodontiformes; family Protopteridae; genus Protopterus; species Protopterus annectens. Next base: position 432,298,712 of record NC_056737.1, on the reverse strand, counting down.
TTCTAATTTCCACATTGGCTTTCAGGATTCTTCACTCATGTCACATAGACACTGTAAGACTTTCCTGAAGGGTGTTTTTCACCTAAAACCTCCCTTTAGAGAACCAGTGCAACCTTGGGATTTGGCCTTGGTTCTACAAACCCTAACAGCTCCCCCCTTTGAACCTGCGTCTTCATGTGATTTAAAGTACCTCTCTTGGAAAACTTTGATCTGAAGTAGTTACTTCATTTGCTCTGCAACCTGTGGGTATCGGATCCAACCTCGGATCCAAGCCGGCAGCTTTCCAAGCTCCAAGATCTGAGCTCCCAGCTCCTCCCCCTACCCATAACCCCCTGCTACCAACCATATTACCTCAGATCATTTTTTGCCGTGGCTGAAGAAACTTTCCTTTTGAAGAGCTCCTGGCTGGGTGAGATCGTTGGTGATTTATAACCTTTTTTCTAGAATTTATAATCTTGTGTGTGTGGTATTAGCCCCTTTTTCGATTCCCTTTTGTGCTAGTTTAATTCTTTTGGTGCAGTTAATTAGGTTTTCTTTAGTCACTCCCCCTCCCCCCTTAGCGTTTGGGTGTGTGTGTGTGTGAGTGCTAGGATGTCGGAAGGGCCTAAGGCCATTTTTTCTAAATGTACTGAGTTTGGCCACAAGCTTTCCCCAGCTGATGGCCACACTCAGTGCGTTTTGTGTCTGGGGGCAGCCCATCTATCAGAGGCATGCCAGATCTGTGCAGCCTTTAACCCCCGGGCACTTTGGGATAGGAAGAACAAGCTGATCCTGGCGGGAAAGCTCCCCCAGGAGTCAGCTTCTTCTTCCTCTCCCGTTTGGGCTCCGGCTGCCTCAGCGGCCCCGGCGCCTTCTGTTCCCTTAGCTCAACCCGGGACTCAACCTCCCTCTTCAGGTTTGAGCTCTGAGGAAACTAGTGCCTCTTCTGCCAGAGAGAAGAGGCACAAGGATAAGGCGGGACATAGATCCCATAAAAGGCGGGCTGAATCTCAACCCTCGGCTCCACCAGCTAAAGCAGCTAAGTCTCCTTCGAGGGTCTCCAGATCCTCCTCCTCTTGGCTCCGTTCGCCTAGTTTCTCGCTGGAGGAGGAGGCTCGGTCTCCCTCGAGGTCATCGAGGCGGCCCTCCCGGCCCACCTCGACTACCTCTTCCAGGTCAACGAGAAGCATCTCCGAAGTGGATATGGATCGGATGACGCGTCGGTTCTTGCAGACCCAAATGCAGATGGGGGTGCTCTTGCCTCCCCCCTCTGGGGGGGAGTGCGGCCCCCATCTTTGCCTCGATCACTCCTTCTCCGACTTGTTTTCGGATCTCGGAGTCATCAGATCTGGGCCCCTTCGGACCCAGGGATTTGTCAGCACCGATAGCGCTGGTCTCTTCGACGCCGACTTTGCCCTCGAGCTTGTTGGATCCGAGCTCTTGGGGCCGAGGGCTGAGCGTCGGTTCCGAGGGAGTTGTTGTGTCTTTGGAGCTGTTGGCTTCGGAGCGCACCTCTCTCTTGGTGCCGACTGCATTGGCTCCGACCCCGATCCCTTCCTCAGAGCCGAGGAGATTGCTCTCAGAGGCTGGCGAGGGCAATTCTACTTTGGCTTTTGAGGTAGTGGGGAGGGTACTGTCGAGATCCTCCAGGTCCCTGGTTCAGGCTTCAGATCCACCCGTACCCCCACTGTATGAGGGTCTGTCATCATCCGACCATCGGGACAGCCTGCCCAAGCCCTCCAGCTAGTTCCCGTGCAGGAACAGCAACCCGTGGATGAGCCCTCTTCGGATAGCCCCACCGAGGAGGTTCCTTGGAAACGTCGGTGTAAAAGGAGGCACCTGGACTCCCCCCGAGTCCGTTACCACCGACACGGACTTAGATGATAGGGAGGGTTCCCCAAGGTCACCCCCTGAAGATGTCTCCTTTGGAGACATCATGGAAATGTTGCGTATTAGAGGGGGGCGGTCTGCCCAAAAACCTTCCCTTGATGAATCCGCGTTCCTGGAGGCATTTGAGGCAGGCCCATCTACCTCCTGGGTGTCCCCTCCGGCCGACCCCCTGGTGGACTTAATTACCACAAGGGCGTGGAAGGAGCCCGACACCGTGGAGCCAATCCCTAGGCGTCCCAATAAAGTCCTAAGTCCCCCCACAGATAGACAGTCATGGGCCAAAGGAACCCCTGTTGATGCCATGTTGGTGGTGGCGGCCACCAAGAAAGAACTTGCTCAGGAGAGTTCTTTGGTCCACCCGCCAGATAAAAAATCTCGAGCATTGGACCGGATTGGGAAGTGGATGTTTGCTTCAGCGACCTTTTCCATAAGGGCGCTGAACTATATGGCACATACCATCAGGCTACAGCGAGACTTGATCAAGGAATACACTGCAGCCCCCTGGAGTCCATGTCGGTCGGAGACAAGAATGTGTTTGCGACGCGAATGGCCACTCTGAAATCCATCTCTAATACATCTATGTGGCTTCTCTCCCATGCTACGGAGGGAGCCGCTAGAGCCAGTGGAGCAGGGGTCGTCTTATGATGTCACGCCTGGCTCCATCTTTGCGAGTTCGTGGATCCCTTCAAGGCGTCCTTCGTGAATGCCCCCTTTGACGGTTCTGCTCTTTTCGGCAAGACTATTCGTGATATGCTGGTCCAAAGCAAAAAGGATGGGAAGACACTGTCTGCCGTTAGAGACACTTCTCTAGTCCCCAAAGATCCTTCTCCAGGAATCAGAGGGGACAAAAGAAGCTGTGGTTCTGCAAGTATCAGCAATCCCATCCAGCTGCGGACCACTCATCCTCTAGAGGCAAAGGAGGACAAGGTGGATGCCGGCCCAGAGGCAGAGGGGGGCCGCGTAATTTCGGGTCTAGAGAACCTTTCTCAGACAGACCCGCGCAACAGCCCTGAGGGCTTGCCTGACTGTCCCTCTCTGGAGGCAGTTGGGGGCGGTTGACAGAGCACCTGTCAAACTGGGAGTCCCTTACAATGGATCAATGGGTGCTCCATATCATATCCAGAGGTTATTCCATTCCATTCCTAAATCTTCCCCCCAAAACCAGATGTCTCCCCGATGTCCCACCCGATCAGAGGGAGGCAGCGGCTTCAGAGATTTTGAAGCTGCTAAAAAAAGAGCCATCCAGCCGTCCCCCCAGATCAGTCCAGATTGGGTTATTACTCAAGGTTCTTTTTGGTGCCAAAGAAAACCGGGGAACTCAGACCCATCTTAGTCCTTTCCGCTCTGAAACTGTTCATACCCAAGGAAAAGTTCTGGATGGTCACGCTTCAATCTATTCTCCCCCTTCTGCAGGAGAATGACTGGATATGCTCCATAGACTTCAAGGATGCGTACTACCACATCTTGATGGACAGACAATCCAGGAGGTTTCTCCGCTTCCGGCTCGGAGCCAGTCATTATCAATTCAGGGTTCTTCCATTCGGCCTCACCTCAGCCCCCAGAGTGTTCACCAAGGTCATGGCAGTGGTTGCAGCCCACCTGAGACTTCAGGGTATTCAGGTCTTCCCGTACCTAGATGACTGGCTCCTTACCACGACCAACAGGTATCAGCTCTCTGTGGCAAGAGATTACGCACTGACTCTAGCCCACAACCTAGGCATTTCAGTGAACTGGCAGAAGTCCTGCCTGTGCCCCACTCAAGCCCTGGAATTCATAGGGGCCAGGTTGGATACTCGAATCTCCTGAGCTACTCTAACGTCAGTCAGACTGAACAGCTTGTCGTATCAGGTGTTAGCCCTTCTTTGGAGTCCTACTCCTCCAGTGGAGTTAGTCCTGAGGGCACTAGGGTCTATGTCAGCAGCAATCAGTCTCTCCCTCCATGCCCGTCTGTGAATGCGAATATTACAATGGACCCTTCAAGTCCAATGGTCCCTCTTGCTCCACCCATTGAACACACCGATACCACTGAGCAGAGTTTGCAGGGACTCCTTCTTTGGTGGTTACATGCGCGGGAACTCAGAGAAGGGAGGCCTTTTGTGATTCCCCCAGTCGAAGCCACGTTGACCATGGACGCTTCTCACCTCGGGTGGGGGGGGCATTGTTCAGGCAGATCCGTTCAAGGCACGTGGACTTCCCTAGAGACCGCATTGCATATCAATGTCCTAGAGATGAGGGCGGTGCTTTTGGCATTGCAAGCTCTCCATGACCTTCTTCCCCTGGGGACTATTGTGATCCAGACAGACATGTCAGTAGTCTGGTATATAAACAAACGGAGGAACCAGATCTTATCCCCTGTGTCGAGAGGCCATGAGAGTTTGGGAATGGGCGATCTACACCAACCGCTTTCTGGTAGCAACGCACATCCCAGGATGGTCCAACATATTAGTGGACAAGCTAAGTCGGGTGCTTCTCACTCCGTATGAGTGGTCTCTGAATCCATCTGCTGCGAAGCAGATCTTCCACAAATGGGGTCGGCCTCGCTGCAATCTTTTTGCTTCTCCTTTAAACACAAAATGCAGCGAGTACTTCGCAATAATTCCCCCCAGAGGGGAGACCCCCAGAGATGCTCTAGTCCATACTTGGCCTCTCGGGCTCCTTTATGCTTATCCCCCCTCCCGCTCATGATGAAATTCATTCAGAAAGCCTGTCAGTTGGGGAGCAGAGTTATCCTCATAGCCCCATTCTGGCCTCGACAGATCTGGTTCCCTTTTCTGCAGTCTCACAGTGTGGCTCCTCCATGGATTCTGGATCCCAGTCCAGACCTGATCTCACATCCCGTGGGTTGCCCAACCCCGAACCTGGTCAACCTCAAGCTTGCAGCTTGGCTGATCCAGTTCCAATAATGGCTAGGACTCCCGGTATCTCATCTCCCGTTAAGGCAATTCTGATTGCGGCTCATAAGCCGTCTACCAGAAAACTTTACAACAGTAAATGGAAACATTTTTCCATTTGGGCCAAAGACAAGGGCTTGGACCCATTTACTGTCCCTATTCCGACCATTCTGGACTTCCTCTCATTGATTTTTCGGCAGGGAGCAAGTGCTTCTACGGTTAAGGTGCAATTGGTGGCCATCTCCCATTTTCATGTGGGTGACAGCATAGGTTCCTTAGCATCTACAAAGTTGTGCAAAACCTTCTTACGAGGCATCTTTCTTTTAAATCTACCTGTAAAGTCTGTGGTTTCCCCCATGGGATCTCACTCTAGTCTTGCAAGCCTTGACGAGTCCACCTTTTGAACCTGCGGCCTCGGTTCCGTTGAAGTTCTTGTCATGGAAAACGGCCTTCTTAGTGGCTATTACTTCGGCCAAAAGGGTTTCAGAACTGCAAGCTTTGTGTATGAAACCTCCTTACCTTATCTTTCACAAAGATAGAGTGTCCCTCAGGACTCACCCGCATTCTTGCCTAAGGTTGCTTCAGAAGCAAATATAAATCAATCGATAAATCTACCAGTGTTTTTTCCAAAATTTCAGAACAAGGGAGAATACACGTTGCACAAATTGGATGTGCACAGACAGCTGCATTTCTACTTGCATAGGACTAGAGAGTTTCACAAGTCGGACCAGTTGTTTGTCTCTTATGCAAAATCAGCCATGGGCAAAGCCATTTCCAAAGTGACTGTAGCAAATTGGATCTGTCAGTGTATTATTCAGGGGTACATATCATCTGGCAAGCCAGCCCCAGTTGGTATCCGTGCTCATTCTACAAGATCTGTAGCCACCTCAACAGCTTTTTGGTCTAGGGTTCCAGTGAACGACATATGTTCAGCAGCTACTTGGTCCTCTTCTCATACATTCATTTCTCATTACAAACTAGATGTGATTTCGAGGAGTAGGGCTTCTTTTGGCTCCGCAGTGCTTCGGAATATCCTTCCGTAAGGACCACCCAGGTTCTTATAAGGTAGCTGAGGACTCTGTCCCACAGGTTGCAGAGCAAATGAAGTAACTACTTCAGATAAAGAAGTTATGTACTCACCATAACGTTCCATCTGAGTAGGTACTTCATTTGTCTGCAACCGACCCCCCCTGCCATCCCCCGAACCTTTCGAGATTTTCTGATCACCTTTAGAGTTGATTTTTGTGTTACCAGGTTGGCGAGGCAAAAAAACTGATCTAAGGTAATATGGTTGGTAGCAGGGGATTGTGGGTAGGGGGAGGAGCTAGGAGCTCGGATCTTGGAGCTTGGAAAGCTGCTGGCTCGGATCCGAGGTCGGATCCGATACCCACAGGTTGCAGACAAATGAAGTACCTACTCAGATGGAACGTTATGGTGAGTAAATAACTTCTTTTGTCTGGTTGCAATCACATCGGCCAGACGTTAGTCAGAACTTCAAGCCTTATGCATCAAATGTCCCTACCTTATTTTCCATAAAGATAGAGGACTACTGAGAACTAATTCCTCCTTCTTACCGAAAGTGGTGTCAGAGCAGTCTACCAACCAGTCTATTGACCTCCCAGTATTTTTTCCTAATCATTCTAACAAGGGAGAGTATTGCCTGCATTTCCTGGATGTTCACAGGCAAATATGATTTTATCTGGACAGAACAAAATCTACCCATAAATCAGGCCAACTATTTCTGGCCTTTTCTGGACCAACGCTAGGTCATCTGGTCTCAAAAGTTACACTGGCATCATGGTTAAGAAATTGCATTACCTTTGTCTACAAAAAGAACATGACCTTGCTCACAGAGTGAAAGCCCATTCTACAAGATCTATGGCAACTTCAGCAGCTTTACATGCTAGGGCTTCCCTCAATGATATTTGTTCAGCTGTGACTTGGCCAAACCCCATACTTTTATTCTTCATTACAAATTGGATTTGGCCTCTAGAGGTAGAGCTTCTTTTGGTTCCATGGTGCTCAAGAATGTCCTTCCATGAGGTCCACCCAGGGATACAGGTAGCTGGGGACTCTGTCGAATCAATAAGGAATGAACGAAGATTAACATCAGATAAAGAAGTTATGGCTTACCATAACGTTCCATCTGTGTTGTTGATCTTCATTCATTCATTACTCCCCACCCTCTGTCCCCCTCTGGAGGTTCCTGGTTGATCTCATATACTCCTTGTTTTTCCTTTATTGTAGGTCTGTTATGACCTGAGGCAGCCTCTACTTTTGTATATCAACTTGCAAACTCGATCTGAGGTAACAGGGAGCAGAGGATTCTGGGTAGGATCTTGGCTCTAGAGTTTTTGGCTGATGCAAGCTTGGTATGAGGCCGGCTCAGTTCCAAGGGCAGAACTGATATCCCATCAGTAATGAATGAACGAAGATCAACAACACAGATGGAACTTTATGGTAAGACATAACTTCTTTTTTCATAACATCTAAAATGTATAATATGTAATAGTGTATCATCAAATGTGTAAATGTTATAGTTCAATCTGTTAATCTTTTGGCATCACTATGTGATGTTATAGTTTTCATTTCTATAGTTATTATTTATATAGTGTAGGAATTTATACTCTTTATATAATGTTTATTTTGCCACTCTGTATGTGTTTTTTAGGTCATACAGGTAAGTGATGTAAACATTATGTGTACATTCTTTATGGTGATCGTGATATAGTGGGGTTAGGAAATTAACTTCTTCCCACTGTAATGCAATCTCGGAGTTGGTATATTTAATTTATGGGGGGGGGTGCAGTGGGGCTTGCCCTCACCAGAAACGTAGTAAAAAGTGTGTTTGGTAGTTTGGTGTTGTTATATGTGGATGAGGATGTTATTTTTATGTGATTTGTAGTGTTCAGTGTTCTGATGCACATTTGTTATGAAATTCGATGTTATAGGTTTTAGATGTTTTGGGGTTTTAGATGTTCTGGTCTTGATATTATGAAATTAGATGTTATGGGTTTTAGATGTTTTGAAGTAAACCCTACAAAAGGGTACCAAAATCCATACATCCACAACCATTTTTCCCATTTTTGCACATGGAGTCGGGGTGTCACTTCAACAGTGACAAACATCTCGAGCTAAGGCTGTTCTTCCATACCACACAAATGCATACACACTCATACCTATAGTCAATATGTGTCCAGTCTACCTACTGTATGTCTTTCGAATATGGGAGGAAACCAGAGCACCGAAAGAAACCCATGGGAACACAGGAGAGACATGCAGACTCAGCAAAAAAAGGCAACCCAACTGAGAAATGAACTGGATAACCTCTTGCTGTAAAGCAACAATGCTATCTGCTGTGCCACTGTGCAGCCCCCTCAAATTGCATTACCCAATTTTTTTTCTTTTTTATTAATTTCAAATGATTTTTATTTATTTTTTTCCTAATGTTTTTCAATTCTAGGTTTTTAACCCTAGGTATTGGCTTTTATAGTCAACAAGCAGAAGTAAGATGAAGCAACACCAAGCTATCATAAAACCAGCAACAGTTTATTCAAAAAACAGCCACAGGCAAAGGCATAAGCGCTTTCACAGTATTACAACTGCTTCATCAGATGCATAGTCTAACTAATTCAATGCTCATTAAATAACAAAGTGAAAAAAAATCACGACATCCAAATAAAACACTTAAAGAGATAACATTTTAAATATATACAGTACTAATAGTGTTTAAGTTTTATATAGAGAATAGCTAGTTTATACAGAGTGAACAATAATCCTCAGATTTGTAATTTTATGATCTTAGGCTTTAAACACACCATGTACATGCATCTGTTGTAATCTGGGAAGGTAAGGATCAGAAATGAACCAAACCATTTATATACAAATGAGGTGTATTTCAAACAACCAATCTGGAGCCAACAATCCCCCACAGTCTTTCTGCCTATCCCAAGAAAACTCTTCTAACAAGGGGAAATCCTATGTAAGATGATTAAGCAGCTAAAACAGGGATGCTCATCTATCAGAGAATAAACAAATAAGATTTTTAAAAAAACTAAATATGCATGTTATTCCTCTCACCATGGAGATTACTTGTTTGTAGTATCCAGTTTTAGGAATTGTGGTCCCCACCAAAAAATGAGTATCACATTGCAGTTTCCATAAATCTGGCACATATCCACAAAAATGTAGCTGATTCAGCCAGTGTCCTGTGCCAGTCCCACAAACCAGATCCACAACCCCTCATCTTCTGCAAAACTTGCAGGATGCTTCCTACAGTCCTGCAGACAGTACCCAATCCATACCACCCCCCCAAGAAAAAAAAGAGTCTGTTTCTTTCACTGGCACACCAGTCAGGTGGCCAGATACAGGACACCCCCTGCCCCACCAATTCAGGTCCTGTTTTTATGCCTGCCTCCAGCCATCCTTCCTTACATTACAGTAAAAAAAAAATAGTGATAAAAAACTTTTCTCTTTTAAATTATAGCAAGCAGTTGCTATAACTTATATCCTGCTCGGAGCACTAAAGCGGTCAGGTTTTCATTATTTATTTATTTTTTTACACTTAAAATGTAGCAAACAGTTGCTACAGTTTATAACCTGCCTGCGTGGCATGCAAAGACACTCAGGTTTTACTTTAAAACAAATTCTAATTTAAACTACAGCAAACTGCTTGGTACAGCTTATATCCTGCTCAGAGTACTACAGAGCTTGAGTTTTAAATTCAAACTGAAGCAAACTGCTTACTACAATTTATCAAGCAGTTGCTACAGTTAGACCACACACACAGCACCACAAGACTCAGGGTTAACTGCAAATGCACTAAGAGTGATCAGGATGATGGCTGGCTGATCAGATCACGCTATCACTTTGCACCTGGAGCAGTTGCCCCTTTTGACCTGCCCTAGGTACGCTATTGCATATCCACACTATAAGGGAGATTGAAACAAGATCTGTGTCATAAGGGCTAAAACTGCATGCAAATTCTTCATGAAGATATGTGGTAATTCAATGGACCCAGCTGCTGCATTAGCTTTCTGGCTGGGCAGTGCCTTTTCCACAGAAACAATAATTAATAATAATAATAATAATAATAATAATTTATTTATTTATTTATTTTATTTTATATTTGTTGACCGGGAGTAGTCCGACTGAGCTGCAAATAGCCCTTTTCCAGCAGAGGCCCGGGGAGAAAAGCTCCAGAAAACATTATACAATGCAGTAAAACAATAAGAGGCAAAAAATTAAAATAGGATGACACAGATATTTTAGTTGGTATTTACAACATTATACAGTTATCAAGTATTTACAAGTCAATTAGCAATGCAGACAATGTGGGAAAAAAGACATTCTTACAGTGTTAAGTATTTCTTCAATGCAGACATAGGTTAGTTTCAGATTATCATTTAAAGGAGGTATCTATGTAGGGAGAGAGACAGTAAGAGAGTAGAAGTTAAAAGTTAGGAGAAGTGGTCAAATAGTGAGCAAGGTGGGGGAAACAGTTTATGGTGGATGAGGACAGTGGCAGGATCAGAGTATTTTTAAGTATTTTTTGGCAGCTGCTTTGAATTGTTTAGCTTGAATTTGTAATCTAATTTGAAGTGAAAGCTTATTGCATTCCCTAACCTATCCTCCCTTATATCCTACTGTTGTCCAACTAGATCACTCCGTAGCTCTGACCAAGACTTACTACTTGCCTATAAACCCAGGACAAAAATGGAAAGTAACCTATATGCTGCTTTTCTAGAGTATATTGTTTTACATAAGCAGCATAATTGCTTTCTAATCATAATTTGTTGACAGTGATAGGAAATAATCTAAGCTGCTTGCAGTGGTAATACTTCCTATTATAAAATATATTAACATTCATATTCCATCTGCTGGGGGGGATGGATTGGATTGTTGCTGGACACTGAAGCAATACTGAAAACTGAAAAATGTTTGTAGACTGAACTATTAAGCTGGTCATAAAAGGCTGACCAAAGGCCATCACATTCTTTATTTTTAGAATAAATATGTAAATTCTGAAGCAACCCATTAATGACAGAATAGATTTATCTGTAATGTTTTCTTACTACTCTAACATTTTTTTCCTCCTTATCACAATACTTGTTAATTTTGATGCACTGTAGAAGTTTTTTTTTATGCTTGCAGGGGACATATATTTTTGATGGTTGCAGAAGGATGAATAAACACTTTATCAGTTATATTTGTCATCCTGGTGAGAAATACCACTTAAGTGTAACAAATTTTGAGTATAGTCTCAATTATTCCATGCGCTCTAATTTTAACCAAAGTACACATAGACCAATCAGTATCAGATGGATTTAGACCTCTGGTTACAATATGATATTCTTTATAGAAAGAGTAATTTTGTAAATCCAGGAACACACATCCCTGATCTGGTGTGAGACTAGGACCTTGTAAAACTACTTATATTTAAATCTGATTTTGAAAGATGAATTAAAACTCCAGGAATTTTGTAGGCACAATTCTAAAAGACTTCCTGTAGGTTTAATTGACACAGCCCAGAGTAACCCTGTTTTACAGAAAGGCCTTACACAGGGATGAGCCACTTATTCTGAGAGCAAGTGTTTTGAAATCTGCTGTACCCCATGAGTTTCATTATTGAATAATAAACATAATTTCAGATTATTAATAGCACATACAGAGACCCCTGCCACCAATATCATGTTTAAATTCCAAAACTTATGACAATCTTCCCATTTCAGCTGGGGGCTATATAGATTTTCCTCATCTGTACCACATTTCTGAAACCACAAGAACATCAGTCCTTTACAGATGCAGTTTGTAACTACTCTGTTGAAACTAGACATTATAGGTAAGGGCACACAACATGGTCACAAATTAGTCAGCCTGGTGGGGAATATATTAAAATATATGAAGGACAGACAATGGTGGGCTTGGGCAGTAGCAACTGTTTAGGGTTAGCATGATCTGGAGAAGTAAAGGACTGATAAGGCTGAATGTCATTTGTGTCATAGGTGACAGAGTGGTAACATTTAGAAGAGTGGGGCTGTGTTGAAGAAATAACTCGGCAACAATTTACTTTGGAAACATTTGATAATGGTTGTGACCTCTGTAGACTGACCATCAGCTGTTGTAATGGAGCAAAGAAGTCAAAATAGTAACAGATTTGTGTACAAAAGTGTAAACTCTTTAAGGTAATTTTTTAGCTTTAATTTCTGTGTCACAACTTTACCTTTTTGTTAAGACTGAGTATTTAGAAATCAGGTGGCAGATGTGATGTAATATAATATCATGCGCAGGAGCAGACAGTGTTCATTAAGGCTAAATCTTTTCAAGGGCCTTTGATAGGGTGTGTCATAGAGTGAGGGGCTACAGCTGATGCCAAGTAAAATAGTGAAAGAAATTACAAAGCAGCTCATACTTAGGGTAGGTAGCGAGTCTGTTTGGCGATGCAATACCGTGCTAACACAGTCCATTTTTGATTAGTATTATTTTCCTCAATTAAAACATGATTACTCCAGACTACTCACCTTCTCTGATTCCATTCTGCACATAGACTGGATAGCAGTAAGATTCCATAGACTTCTTCTGGTCTCTGTCATGAAGACAAGTTGAGAATAGCTTGAATCTGTGGAAGAACACATGATTGTACACACTCATGAAGTGTATGTGCTTGAGTTCAAGACTTGCAAGAAATGCAGTACAGTAAATGCAGTCTTCATGTGTTAGTGTACCATTTCTACACTTTGTCTGTGAGTGACCATTTAACATTTGACTTACAGCACTAAAGTGAATCAAGAACAGTATCAGAATCATGACAAGTTATACACCCTTGCCTCTGAATTAGAGTTTAAACCAAGTACTTCACTTTTATTAAATGCTAATGCTTGCAAAAGCAGTTCTAAAATGTAGAAGTTTTGGCACTGACTTGTTCCCAAGTGACCTAGGTTTGACTTATGCCCTGGGCTCTGGATGAGTCAGTCAGAGAAGGATGGAAAGAGTGGCTAATACTTGCTTACTCGTGAGGGGTAGGGAATTGGGAGAACTCCACCACTGAAACATTGCCAAGCAGAAGGCTCTTAAGTGTAACTCATGTACTAGGCTTGCAAAAAGCTTAACAGTGCCAAATAATGCCCTCACTATACAGAGATATGCAGAAGCACACATGTACAATGGCACAGAGTAGAAAACATTGTACCATGCTCTTCAGCCAGCAGAGCTACTTAGAATATTTAGACAAAATTATAACTCCTACTAAATTATGGGTGTAATTTCTGTCTCTTTTTTTCTCTTTTTCCAGTGTCATAGGATAGCAGGGGTCAGAGGAGCAGATGGACTGATCAGGCATAGGGGCTCCATGGCCAGAGAAAGGATGATGAAGCCAAAATGTGATTTTAAGAAACTGCAGTTAGGTAAGTAAAACCTATATATATATATATATATATATATATATATATATATATATATATATATATAAAACAGTAGATGTTCACATGCTCTTCAGAGCTTTACTGCCGCTGAAGATTACGCTGTTCTGAGGCTTTTGAGGATCAATGGTAAGCTTGAGCTATTCCTTTACTGGACAGTTAAATTCCCTTTCAGGAAAACTTTCATTTTCTTATCTCTATTCCGGATTCATTCATTTTCTCTTCAGGGAAGTTATGTTAAAGCTAGGAGTGTTGTGTTTTGACAGACTGTCATGAGACTGTAATGTACTTTGAAATGGAGAGCTCATTTTCTTGTTAGTTTAAAAGTAGTTTAAAGTAATCGAAAACACTTTTTCTGTATGGTACCTCCAGCCACTAATGAACCAGGGGGTATAGCCATGTTCTCTGGGACTGTTGGGGTTTCCCTCAATGGGCAAAGGAGGGCCACTCTTGTTAGTCCTGCGAGATGGAACATGGAAGACTTCTGTGTTGTGTCAGAATGCTCCAGCCATCCCTTGAGAAGCTACTGGCACCGTTAGTAACATAGCTGCCTCATTTCCCTGTCAAAAAGAAACACAAAATCAATCATGTATATATCCTCCTCAAATTTTTTTGAATAGTAATTGTTTAGTGGGTCTGGCTCAAGGTTTAATTCAAGCTATTGATCCTTCTTGTAAACTAGTTTCTGGTAAAAGAAAGAAGGATACTTTTTTTCCTGAAAAAAAAATTGAGATTCTGAATCTGAACAGGAAGATGCAGGGACATATACAGTTTTTTTCCTCCTCAAATTTATGATTCAGACTCAGAGGAGAGCTCAGCTTCTAATTCTCCCTGTAGGGGTTTCTTTTTCTCTGAAACTATTGCTAGAATGTGCCAGTGTTTTCAGTGAGAGATCAGTGAGGTTTATCAGTCCCTCAGAAAATACCATATGTTGTTACATAAGGGTTTCCCAGATCCTATACCCATTCCTCCTGTTCTTTCGATTTTAGAGGATATGTGCAGTTTTCCTCATAGTCTGCCTGCTGTCCCAAAAAGGCAGATAAAATATATAAAGTTATTCATTTATTTGAATTTTTATACATTATTCCCAAACCTAACCCAGCAGCTATAGCTCAAGTTGATCCCAATGCTGCTAAGTATCTAGTCAATTCCAATCCTAGTCCCTCTGATAAGATGGGAAAATTATTGATAGGTATAGGAAAAAAAGTATATACTTCTGCAAGTTTGATTTTCAGAATTCTGAATCAGGGTCATATGCTAAAGTTTGTTCTAATTGTGAAAGTATGAAGACTGTTTTATCTGCAGTTTGTTCTTGTGAGGAACAATCTGTTTTAAATAACTGAGTTTTTTCTATTTCAGAGGTCAGTAGTCATTGTTTAGTGTGTATATGACTGTTGATACTTCTTCCAGGGCTATGGCCACTGGCATTGTTTTGAGGAGGGTTGCATGGCTGCATTCTTAGAACCTCCCTGATTATGTTCAAAATTAGATTTTAAATTCACCCTTGGGTAGAGATTTAGTGTTTTTCCCCCCTACAGCAGATTAATCAAAAAGTGTGATGAAAGGGGCAAGCTTATCTGGAAATCTTTAAGATTTTTCAGCCCTCCTTTTCCAAATTTTCCAAGGAGTTTTCTATATACTCATCCAATTTTGGCAAAAATCCCACTAAGCAGTCTCAACAAAATACAGGTTAATGGGAATTTATGAAATGAGGGTTCCAAAAAGAAATTTCAAATCTCCCAAAACGAAGGACAGCCTAACAAGTCTGAATGACTGTACCAGAGACCTTGTGACTCACTCCCACCCTAGCCTCTTTTTTCTTCCAGAAAGTCTTTATCTTCATTTTTCTCTTTGACAACAGATAGTTTTAGATATATGCGTTCTGAAAATCATTCATCATTCATCACGGTTTCAGATGGCAGTGGGAGAAATTCTTTCTTTCAAGGGGTCATTCCTTACCCTTCAGATCAGACTCTTTTTTTTTTCCCCACCAGTTCTTCACCACATGCTTTTCCAAGGAATGATATAACCAGTTCCTCCTTCCCAGGTGGAGAAGAGTTTTTATTCAAGGATGTTCCTAGTGCCAAAGAAAGAAAATGCTTAGAGACCAGTTCTGGATCTTTCTTACCTAAACCTGTTTGTGATAGTGCAAAATTCAAAATGACATAATTTCACAACTTGTTACCTCTTCTTCCTCTTTCAAGTTTCCTGTTAACACTAGACTTAAAAGATGCTTATTCAACCAGATTTCAGGCATCTCTTAAATTTTTGGGTGTCTGATCACATTATCAGTTCTCTGCCTTACCCTTTGGACTATTCACTGCACCAAAAGTGTTCACAAAGTGTCTCTTTCCAGTTTTAGCTCACTGCAGGCTACAGGGTATTCGCATTTTTTTCATATTTTGCCAAATTGCTTATCTTTGCTGATTCTTTCTCAAAGTGACAGGAATCTCTCTCTTGGGTTATTGATCTCTTACACAAACTGGGATTCCAAAAAAAATATATATTTAAAAGTTTTTCTTGACTCCACACAGGATTGTGTTCCTGGGATGTCAACAAGACATTCAGTTCAAAGAGCTTTTCTTCAACAGGCAAAAGTAGATCTACATTTATATCTGTTTCTAAGGTTTTTTCCCCCCAGATTTTCTTCATGGAGAGAGAATACCTCAGGATTCTGTTTCTCATGGCATCTGTAATTCTCATCATACTCCTGGCAAGACTCCACATGAGAAAGCAGTGGTATCTTTTTGGTCTCACCACCAACACCCTTTATCTTTTTAAATCCCAGTGCTGGGGTTTGTCAGAAGGAAATCATTTGGTAGAGACTACAGATATCATTAAATCCAGGTCTTGCTATCTTCTTCCCTGCTCCAAAGCAGTCAATCACCACAGACCACTTGAACTTTGCTTGTAGAGCAGTATAAGGAGGGATAAAAGTGCAGAAGGTGTGGGACATCAAGGACAGATGCAAGCACATAAATATCAAGGAGATGCTTCCCTGATCAAGGCACTGAATTGTTTGAACCATCTTTGGTCCCTCTGACCTCTTCAAGTAATTACAGACAATCCCACAATCATGTGATACATCAACAAGCAAGGGGGAACCAGAATATATCTCATTTGTCTGCTTGGGATATAGCTTCATAGTACAGTTTCACTCTACAGGTATCCTACATTCTGTCAGAGCAAAAGTGTATGGTAGACAAGCTAAGCAGCATCATGGCAGACTCTCACAAGTGGAAACTAGATCAGGGGAGTTTCCAAGATTTGATCCATCTGTGGGGAGTTCCTCAAGTGGACCTTGTGACGCCCCTGCACTGGCCCAGTAATCAAGGAGCCTCAATCCTTGCCACAACAGCTAGGGGATGTACACACTGGGAGGATGACAAGTACACACACAGTAAAGTGTAATTTCCCTTAAGATCACACAGAGACCTCAGTCAGTCTGGGATTGGTTTCTCTCTCTTTCCCCAGATACACAATAAGACTCCACACTGGCACAGCTATAGGGTTGAGATGTCAGCTGAGTGGTCAAGCCAAAACCTCCAGCACCTTCTCTGTCCAACCTGTGCTTTGTCCCTGCCCAAGTAGCTGACACACACACACTTTGAGATTTGATTTACACACACACACACACACACACACACACACACACACACACACACACACACACACACACACACACATGCACACACACACACACACACACACACACACACACACACACACACACACACACACACACACACACACACACACACCTGGAAAAGGCTGGTACAGGTTTACTAGCTATGCCCCCTTCTGCCCAGACTATAAGGTAGTTATCACTGCCACTCTTATCAGCTATTCTAGACCCTTAACAAAGGCTGCCCAATCCTACTGTGTAGTGTTACTAATAATCCAAATGGTAGTTTTGACTAAGCGCCAGGCTATTAGGAGTGGCCTGTACAGTGTCATCAAATACATATGCAAGTACTCTAAGAGCTTAAATATGTCTCACAATTATCAGCCACAACGATAGGTTAAAAAATATATATTTTTCAGATGTTTGCTCAGAACTTGGAAGTCGTAAAACAATAAAACACTTACAAAACAATGCAGAAGGTACCCTAGTTCTAGACATCCTGTATCCTTGCTGCATTGAAACTAACTTTATAGCAGAATCGTAAAGCAACTTAATTTCAACTTATTTTCTTGACGTTTTGCAAGTTAACTCTGTATGTTCCAGTTTCTACTATTAAAAAATACATTTGCACAGGTATATAGTTTATATATATTTCTGTTCTTTTCCAGTAGGGTACACTGTGGACACATCCTTGAAGCTCAGTACTAAACAAACCCTGTTCAACACACACTTCTGTACCAGTAGTTTAATATACACATAACATATAGTTCTGTGTAAATCATATCAATATTCACAAATGACATAGCATTATTTACAAAATTCCAGATAGCTGGGCTGTCAATATTTCCCTATATCACAGACCAATTTGTCTTCTCTCTGAGCAATCAACTGGCAAGATTCTGTTCCAGGACTCTATGCAAGAAGGCCTGGAAGACAGATGCCTTTAATTTTCTTTGGATAGGAATGTTCCTATTTGCTTTTCTACTCTTTCCACTGATATCCAGGGTAGTCTGAAGATTCAGAAGGAATCCCCCAAGATCATTTTGGTGACTCCCTTCTGGCCCAGGCAACCATGTATGTCCTGCCATATGACTGTTGCAGTATTCTTTACCTAAGGGATCTCCTGCCAAAGATAGTCCAATGTCCGGCCAGTAGACCAAAGCCTTTATAGGCACTGTACATCATATGTTTGTTCCCTACGGAAAGGTAAGGCATAAAAGTGGCATACAGATGAACACATTCAGAGCTTCTTTGCCTCCAGTCCAAATGCCATTGTTGAACATCAGTCTGAATGTCCTTCTGTTGTGCTGGTTACCAAGCCATGTTCACAGATAAGTGCCCCAACTGAGGTTTCTTCTCTTTTTCTTATTTTTTTGTGGTCATTGTGTTTATGTCATCCAGGAAGGAAAAATGTCAGTGTGAGGCAGATTTCCCATAAAGACCATCATGACCAGTGTCTCTTCTGTTTGGGTGCTTTCCACAACCATACACAGTGCTCTGACAGGTGTTTGTGTCTAAGACCTTCATAGTTGTCTCTCATCCTTGTCTGTCTATCTGGAGAACCAGTGTCTTAAGTTGTTGGCTCAGGGTGCTATGGCAGAATCCTCCTGTCCTAAGGGCCAGCCATCTGCCAAGAAGAAGGCCGAAAAAGTTAGGTCTAACCCAGTTGCTGTCCAGCCTCTCTTAGACATCTGTCTCAAGGCTGGTGAAAGCCCAGAGGACTGTCTGGTGGTTGCTTTGGATTCCCCTGCCACGATTCTGTCAGAGGCCTGCATGGATCTGGCTTCTTGCATATCCTCAGAGGTTTTCAAACATCTGTGCCTAATGTTGAGGGGGAACCTTGGTTGATTATATCTGAAGGACAGACAGAGATTCCTTGGATGTTAAGGAGGAGATTTCTACAACCATTATTGAGTTTCGCCAGGGGTCTGACTTTCCAAAAGTGTTTCATGCAGATATCCAGCAGAAGAACAAACAAAAAACAAAGCATATTTGCCCCATTGTTAATGATTCCCAACATGAATGGCAGGATTTCACACAGGGTCTTTTGTAATGCTTTGATGGCCTTGAAGCCTCCTCAAGGGGTCTCTGTGCCTGCTCTTCCCTGGTCTTCCACTCCACTCAGGAGGCCTAGGGAATTGGATTCCTTGGATAGGGGCCTGGACTCAGGGGAAGAATATTTTGGCTTATTCTTCCTAAATCTCTTCCCCCTTTGACTACGATTCAGAGGAGGAGGACTCCATACATCCAGATCCCCCCAGCAGGAAATCCCCTCTGAAGATACCATTGCCCATATGATAGATTATTGTACATGTGATTGTTCTCAAGTCTCTGAGATTTAGAAAAGATATTTGATGGAGTCTCCTAAGCCATCTACTGTTCATCCTGTTCTGGCTGCCCTCCTGGATACCTTCTCAGCAGTGTCTGTAGCCCTTGACTCTCAGCCCCCTGTACCTAGGAAGCCAGACAGATTCTATAAACTGCCTGAGGAGTGCACATTTCTTTATAAATGCCCTTCTGCTGACCGTTCTGTAATGTCAATGTTTTCTAGTAAGCCATCCAAGTTATTGCCCTCTACCAAGCTGTTGCCTTTTGGTAAAGAAAGCAGGGCTATGGAAAAGCTAGGCAAACAAATTACACTACTTCCACTTAGTCCTTCAGGGCAAACAACTACCAGATTTATATGACCAGGTATGTTTTGGCCCTCCTTTCTCATGTTCCTAAGGTGGTTTCTGACTTTCCTGATTCTGAGAAGAAGGCTTTGCCCTCCACTCAATCAAATGCAGCTATGATACAGCTGATGCCTCTTCCAGGGCTGCTGCCTTTGGTTGAGTTAGGAGGTATTATTTTTGGTTTTGTTTTCAGGATTTGTCTGATGACATTCATGTCAAACTTTGGATGTTCCTTTGGATAATAAAATCTTTTTGGGTCTGCTGCAGCTGAACTTTTTAGGCCTTCTCCTAAGGTATAGAAGGGTTCTAGCCATATGCCTCCTGCTAAGTGTACTCAGAGTCCTGCCTCCCAGAAACCTGCTTTCCAGGATAAGATGGGTTCTATTTGACAGTTTGCTTCTTCTTTCCCTTTGCCATGTTCCCTTGTTCCTTCATCTGTCCTGGCTCCTCCAAATTGGCTACAGGTCACTTCAGTCTCTTGGGTTCTGTCCATTATCCCTCAGGGATATTTCATGGCTTGGAAATCCCTCCCAACATTTTCAGGCATTCCTTAACCTCCTCAGGAACAGCTTTCTCATTTCCCAGAGGTTCTTCACTCTCCTTTGGCTCAGGGCACCATTCAGGTAGGGAAGGGATTTTACTCCAGAATGTTTTTGGCCTCACAAAAAAAGGACACTTGGAGACCAATTCTGGATATTTCCTTGCTGAGCACCTTTCTTCCTTCCTTTCTTTCAGATGTTATCTGTTGCAGACATTATTTCCTCTTCTGTTACCACAGGCCTTTCTCATATCTCTGGATCTCAAAGATGCATACCTTCACATCTCCATCCATCCTCTCATCAGGAAATTTTTAAGTTTCTCTGTCTCATCCTTGCATTTTCAGTTGTCTGCTTTGCCCTTTGGCCTCTCTACTGTGCTAAGGGTTTTCAACGCATGCCTCACTCCTGTCATTGCTTTTTGCAGGTTCTGAGGAATTCAGATCTTTCCCTATCTATATGATCTGATTATTCAGGCTAATTCCCCCAACACTCTGCTTCAGGCTCTCTGGTTTAATACTTCCCTGTGACAGAGTCTGGGGTTCACCATAAATTTCCAGAAATCAGTTCTGACACTTTCTCAAGATTATAGTTTCCTTGGCTGCAAACTTAGGACAGCTGCCATGTTGGCATCTCTACCTGCCCCCAAGGCTCTGTCTTTAATTACCTATTTCCAATCCCTTCCTCTCTGGGGGTTTCACAGCCAGTTAATTTATCAGGGTTTTTGGGTTCATGACTTCCATCATTCCCATGCTCCCACTCACCAGGCTCCATATGAAGAAGCTTCAGTGATACCTCAAGTCAGTGTGGCTTCAACACTGCCATCCTCTGGACTTCCCAGTACCTTTCCTTCCTTGTCTCACACTCAAGTTTCATTGGTGGCTTCATCAACTTTTACTCAACCCGGGCTTCCTTTTCAAGCTTTAGTTCCAACTCAGGAGCTCTTTACAGATGCCTCAGACAGGGGGTGGAATACCTCCTATGGCATCCTCAAGGTTCAAGGTCTATGGCCTCCTCATCAGAGGTTAGACCACATCGAAATAAAGGAGATGAAGGCTCTGCTTCTGGGACTTTAGGCTTTTAATTCCTTCTTTCATCCTGGGCCCCTCAAGGTTTTCACAGACAGTACCATTATGATGTGGTATGTCA